>NW_027733196.1:0-311 GCF_054177405.1 Leptonychotes weddellii | reverse complement strand
TTTTCACTTTCTTCATTGTCTCTTTGGATCCATCCAAAGATGTACACAATTATACACTGATGATTACACATGATTATACACTGACAAGTTATTTTAATGTAGTTAAACTTATCAATTTTTTCCTTCACAATTTGTACTTTTTGTGTCTTAAGAAATCATTCTCAACCCTAACAATAACAGATAATCTCCATCACACTTTCTTTTTTTTTTTTTAAAGATTTTATTTATTTATTTGAGACAGAGAGAATGAGATACAGAGAGCATGAGAGGGAGGAGGGTCAGAGGGAGAAGCAGACTCCCTGCCGAGCAGG
>NW_027733195.1:0-311 GCF_054177405.1 Leptonychotes weddellii | reverse complement strand
GCACTTTGCAGAAGCTTATTCTGGAGTGCATGGAAGGTGTGTTAGAGAGCTGGCTATGTGGTCGGGAGCATGTGACTTCCACTTTGGAGAAGCATAGTCAAAGAAAGGAGCATTATCCTATTATAAAAAATAGATGTTTGTGGTTAGAAGTAAAATTTTCAGGTATTTTTATTTATTGTTTTTAAGTAATTCTCTACTCCAAATACTTCCCACATTAGTAGACCTGGATACTGGAGAAGAGCTTATAACATATTACCTGGAATGCAGGATTACCAGCGGAAGTTACTAAGACTCTTCCAGCAATTAAACAG
>NW_027733194.1:0-311 GCF_054177405.1 Leptonychotes weddellii | reverse complement strand
TTTATTTGACAGAGAGAGAGGGAACACAAGCGGGGGGAGCGGGAGAGGGAGAAGCAGGCTTCCCGCGGAGCAGGGAGCCCTATGTGGGGCTCGATCCCAAGACCCTGGGATCATGACCTGGGCCGAAGGCAGACGCCTAACGACTGAGCCACCCAGGCGCCCCTCAGTCATTATTTCTTTAAAAAGTTTTTTGCTTCCTTCTGTCTCTCTTCTTTTTCTGGGACCCCTATAATGTGAATGTTAGTACACTTGATGTTTTCCTAGAGGTCCCTTAAACTATCTTGTACTTAAAATTTTTTTATTTTTTCTTT
>NW_027733193.1:0-311 GCF_054177405.1 Leptonychotes weddellii | reverse complement strand
TTTTGTTCTTTTAAGGCTGTGAGACTGTGGGTTCAGGATGAAACACCTCACAGCTTCTCCTGTATTCTAAGAGAGTAGAGGCAACAGGCCAGTCTAGGGCTCCACGACAGGCAGAAAGGGTCTGAGTGTCCTGGGGGATACAGGAACTCATGTCTGAAGAGGAGAAAACCCATTAAGTCCGTCTTGGTTTCTAGAACCTCTCCTACCACAGGCCGCTGCCTTTGACAGCACATGGGGGCCTGTTTATCTACAGAGGAACCTCTCTCCCCGCCTGTCACTGCGTTACCAGTGCTCTGGCCCAGTTAGACAGC
>NW_027733192.1:0-311 GCF_054177405.1 Leptonychotes weddellii | reverse complement strand
GCATGAGAAGGGAGGGAAATTTAAAATAAGAATGGGAAAGGAATGGACATAGAAAATGTTGTAATTAGGTGGTAGGCTGGCAGTTTATTTTTAGGCTTTTTTATTTTTTACAATCAAAATCACATTTCAAATATACTTTAAATGAATTTACATATGTAGGTGTACTTATATATGTATATATAAGTATATAATAAGTGTATTTACATAAGTATTTTTTTAAAGATTTTATTTTTTTAAGTAATCTCAACACCCAATGTGGGGCTCGAACTCACAACCACAAGATCAAGAGTTGAATGCTCTACCAACTGAGC
>NW_027733191.1:0-311 GCF_054177405.1 Leptonychotes weddellii | reverse complement strand
GAATAAATGTATGATTCCTTATTTAACTAAAAAGTTCTAAAAAATAGGCAAAAATAAACCTGAGTGTAGTGATCAAATCGGGAATTTTTAATACAGAGTCTATAAACTCCAGGGGTGGGCCTATAAATTTTGATTTTTTAAAAATGTTATTATATTCTTTTCCCTTTTTAAAATTACATATTGTTGCTCCTTTGTTTTTTGCAAGGGAAGATAAGGTTTTCAAAAAATTCTTATTCTCTGGCACTTCCAAAATGGAAAACTTAATAGAGATCTAGAAAAAATTTTTGTTGTGGTATATAGTCCATATATCT
>NW_027733190.1:0-311 GCF_054177405.1 Leptonychotes weddellii | reverse complement strand
TCCGGCTGCGGGGGGCCGGGGTCCCGAGCTCGGTCATGTCGCAGCGGGCCCCCGGCCACGTGGGAGTGCCCCGGCGACTCAGGACCCCTGCCGCACGCCCGGCCCAGGTACCCAGCGGGGCCCGAGAGGGGCCGGGGCCGCGAGCGGGCGGGGGTGGAGGGCGGGGTGCGAGGCTGCGCCCCCGCGAAGGTGGCGGCGGTATCCGGGGGGCGGAAGGAGGCGGGGACAGAGGTGTGGGAGTGTCGCCCCGAGAGGTGAGTGTGGGGCGGGGGAGGCGTGTGTGTGAGGGGCCTGTTGCGGGGGGGGGGGGG
>NW_027733189.1:0-311 GCF_054177405.1 Leptonychotes weddellii | reverse complement strand
AAGGCTAGGGTATTTGAGCTCAATAATAGTGCCACTGATAATGATCCTACAACAAATGTCTCCTTCCAGCCTGAGCATTCCACTTTGTGTGACAAGTTGAATAATCTCACTATGATCTATGTCAGTCCACCACCTTGTATGTGTGGCTTTTAAGTTTTCACACTCAAGGGAAAAATGTAAGTTGATTCTCATGACCCAGGTTTGACATCTCCCAAGAACGTGTGTCTTTTAAAAGCAGATTCTCTCTCTCTTGATCCTGGGGCACAGAGGGACAATACCCACAATTCTTGGCAGCACCAGGAGTTATGAGT
>NW_027733188.1:0-311 GCF_054177405.1 Leptonychotes weddellii | reverse complement strand
CCTTTGCTTTGCAAAAGCTTTTTATCTTGATGAAGTCCCAATAGTTCATTTTTGCCCTTGCTTCCCTTGCCTTTGGTGATGTTTCTAGGAAGAAGTTGTTGCAGCTGAGGTTGAAGAGGTTGCTGCCTGTGTTCTCCTCTAGGATTTTGATGGACTCCTGTCTCACATTGAAGTCTTTCATCCATTTTGAGTTTACTTTTGTGTGTGGTGTAAGGAAATGGTCCAGTTTCATTCTTCTGCATGTGGCTGTCTAATTTTCCCAACACCATTTGTTGAAGAGACTGTCTTTTTTCCATTGGACATTCCTTCCT
>NW_027733187.1:0-311 GCF_054177405.1 Leptonychotes weddellii | reverse complement strand
GGGACTCACCAGGGCAGCTGGCCTCGCAGATGGGTGTCCCCCACCGCCTCTATTATCTGTATAGCACGCACACACATGCTTGCGTGCGGCTTCCATGCAGCACGATGGTAAGACACCCAGCTCGTGGAAAGTGCACAGTGCATCGATTTGGGGGTTCCATGTCATCCGTCTGTAACTGCCTCGGCTTATCACCCCATTTCATTAACAGTACCCCCTCTTTCCTTTACTGCATGCAATCCATCCTGTAATTACTTCTCGCATCGGACTTTATTTTATTTATTTTATTTTGAGCTGTTTATTCTTTTTTTTTT
>NW_027733186.1:0-4903 GCF_054177405.1 Leptonychotes weddellii | reverse complement strand
CCAATCAGTCTCCACTGTGGAAAGTCAAGGGCAATCTGCTTTAAATCAGCATTTTTTTTTAAAGATTTTATTTATTTATTTGACAGAGAGAGAGAAAGTGCACACAAGCACAAGCAGGGGGAGGAGCAGAGGGAGAGGGAGAAGCTGACTCCCCCTCAAGCAGAAAGTCAACGTGGGACTCGATCCCAGAACCCCGGATGATGACCTGAGCCGAAGGCAGATGCTTAACCGACTGAGCCACCCAGGCGCCCTACAATCTTTACTATTATATATGCATTCTTTTACAACCAGCTTCTAGTACACTCTCTTGTACATAGGAAACAATCAATAAATTTTTTAAATTAAATACTTAATTAAATGACAATAACAATTGACAAAAGGAAGATGAAAGCTTTTATCTACTCAGAACTGAACCAGGCTTGCATATTTAGACACTTTCCAAAAATGAAGAAAAGGGTGACACATCCTCTTTGTGACCAGCTTCTATTACTCTTCCCATGATATCAATGCATTCAGCTGGTGATATTAGTAATCTTCATATATATGGAAAATAAATGGTTATTTATGTATTTTTCATTTCAGTCACTTCATACTCCAAGGTATTCAAATACCCTCACAGAGTCAAAGTAAACAAATTTTATCATTGATGAAATTTTCATATAAAACTATATTCTTCATGATACTGAATTCTGTTTTCAATGCTAATAATTTCTGTCAATGAAAGTAACTATTTCCTTTGTGAAATTAAATTCCTGTTATAATTTTATTACCTTTGGCAATCATGTCTGCCAGTTTCTAAAGTTAAGCTTGCCAACGAGATCATTTAAAAATATCTTGTCTAAGGATGAGCACTATTTCAGAATGACTTCTCAGGCTAGGATTTCATTGATTATCACATTTCTGGTAACTTGGAGAGATGATTCAATTGACAGAAGAGTACATAGAAAATTTGGTTTCCATTTCAAATTTTAGATTCTACTATTCATCTGTATTTTCATTTTGTTATTCATATATTACTGAGCTTTTATTGAGTGTACAACCCTGTGCCATGTGAGAGCTGTAAGATGTATAAATATTAATAAGTAAGATATACTCATTGTCCTTATGGCTTTCACAGTTGAGAATGGGAAATAGAGGCCCGCAAATACCTACAGTACAATACACGTCATTGTTGTTATATTGGTAACATTCTTCATCTTAGTAACTGGCGAAGTTAAGATTCAAAATCAGGGAACCTGCCTGAAGTCAGCAGGCTTAGACAGTTTACTACACTGGGGTAGTAATGACTTCATTTCAATTCTGTGTCTGAGAGAAAGATGGTGTCATTAGGAGAAATAGGAAATTCAGAAGAAAAAAAAGTAACTTAGAAGGTTAAAAAAATTGATTTTGAATCTACAGTATTTATTCTGAAGTATTGGCCAGATAACAAACTAGACATATATCATCGGCATTTGTAGGACTAAAGAATAGAGAAAGTTACAGCTGGAGACGCAATCTTCAAAGTAAAACCAAACACAGAGATTTGATTTGCCAAGACAGTAAATCATTCCCGTGTCACCTAGAAATGCACCCTTGTCCAGCTGTTATTTTTTTAATGTTGAAAAAAGTATACAACTGCCATTATGGGAATGGTTGAATTATCAATTAAGAAATGACCTACCTGAAAATAAGATTTAATCAAACACAATTATGAGTTATGCTTGCTCAGTAAGACAAATGACCTAACAGAAGGCATTGCTTATTCACAAAAATACTTAGAGTCCCATAGCTACATGAATACCAGTTTTCATTGGCGATTATAATAATTATTAAAATGAATAAAAGTTTTCTCCAATTTAAAGTCAACAAATAAAAATATAAGATTATTACTGAGTTCCTAGAAATGACACCAACTTCGCAAAAACAAACAGTATAAAGGATGTTGCTAAAATGTACCCTGCATTTCATTTTCTCACATCTATGGCTTGAGCATGAAGTGTCTTTCAAAGTAATATGAGTCTTTTTGCTTAGTGAGTTTATACACTCTCTATCCAATCCCCAGCTGATTTAATCTAAGTAAGTGAATAAAATCTAGCAGCACAACATAGATCAAATAGAGAGATTTGTAGATGCATTCTCCACCTGAAGTATTTGATGTATAGAAGCTACAATTTAGGGATCCTTCAAAATACCATATGGCAAAGCTTAAAAAACAGTCCTTACTGGGTAGCTTTAGATGAATCACACTGTCTAGTTTTTTCCAATGGCAAGTGAAATGAACTGTAATCGTTTAAATGGGAGGAAATTAAGAAATTAGTAGGTTTTGAAGAACAAAAAGGGGAATTAACTTGTCTAAAAGACTCTCAGACTGAACTGGTGGGGATTTCCAGCTCTGCTTTCTGGCAGGGAAAATCTGTATTGAAACAAAATTTGTGGAAATAGTGGAAGGAATCGAAGTCTTCTATTGCTTTAAGATAAGGGACTAAACTTTGTATGCTGTGTTGCAGTCAAGTAGGTGGCAGGTCAGCATGCTAATAGATGGCGTCACATGGTGAATTTGAGTAAGACCTCCCTACCCACTAAGGGTCACCTTGCGCAGATCACATTTCCTCCACCTACTCTCAGCTTCATCTTTGGTAAAGTGGGGACATTTGACTGGATGATCATAAAGCCCTCTTGAAATCTATCTAATATTCCATTACAAATGTAAATTCTCAACAAACATTTTATTCAGTTCTTGAATTAATGAAGAAGAATCACGTTGAAGAATTTTCCATTATCTTGGATAAAGCTCAGAAAGGTTGAAGAAATCTATTGCCTCTGATTTTTTCTTTCCCAATAGACAACAAATCCTGTACATTCCTGAGGCTTCTTTTCTCCTAAAATAGAATTTAGAAGCCAGGAAGAAACACGGCCAGTAACTCTCAAAGAGTTGAGGTGTTCAGTGATGACCTCACTCAGGGTTTTATGGCACTAGAAACTATGCCTACTTCTTGGAAGGTAAACCATTTTTCACAAAAGATCATAGGTGAGTCCCAACTGGCAGTCAGAAAAATGCACAGGACTTGAAGACATACTTCCTTTCCATTAAGTTCCCCTTATAAATTATTTCCGGCTATTAGTGGCACACCAAGCTCATAAAGGCTTTGTAGAGCAATGGACAAGTGTCACCAAACCCAAGAAACATGTAAAAATTGCTTCCTTCTGAGGCTGCTTTTCCATGTGGTGAATGGAAGTTGTAGAGGAAGATTTATCAGATTCTCATTAAACGGAGCTCTGACTATGCTAGGGGAAACAGTGTTGGCTCAGATAAAGTTTAAATCTGGTGGCTTTCAAAGGCTGATGAATGTTAATGAACCCGAGTGTAATATCCACCAGAATAAGAAGGTAAATGGAATAACATTTCTTAGTAATTTACCATGAGCCAGGCATTGTGTTAGAAAGTTTATGTACATCTTTTTGTTCATCTTTAAATATCTCTAAAGAAGTAACTAATGCGAAGTCTTACTCTGTAGATGACAAAAACAGAAACCAAAAATCTGACACTTATAGAAATTAGATAACTTGCAAAAGCCCATACCTTGGTAAATAACCATGAGGGGCATGGTTTTGAGCCTCAGGCTCTCTGAGGCCAAAGTACTTCTTTGTGACCAACCCATCTTACTACTGTAACCCAGCATAAAAGATTTATTTCCTTATCTTCTTAAAGCAGTTGGAGCTTTGATTCCTTCCACTACTTCCAGAGTTTCTTCTCAATAGATTTTCCCTGCCAGAAAGCAGAGCCTCAAATCACCAATTCAGTCTGAGTTCCTTTCAAGAAGGTTAATTTCTTTTTTGTTCTTCAAAACACTGATTTCATAGTTTCCTCCCATTTTAAACGATTAATGTTCATTTCAGTTGCCATTGGGGAATCTGGAGAGGGTGATTTGTCTCATGCTACCAAGTAAGGACCATCCACTGGGAATGGTGCAGGGTAGGGGTAGGAGGAGAACAGGGAAAGTTGGATGGGGGGATGGGAGGAGAGAACAAAGAGGGGGTCGGAATGTGGCCAGAGCTCCTGAGATCTGAGGCCTTGGCATTGGTGGATGGAGACAAGAGGATGTGGCAGGTTTAGTAGCAGGAAATATAAATTCTTCAAGCTCTATATGAATATTCTTGGCAGCACCCAACCAGTTCATGTGCAAATTAAAAAAGACAGGGTCAAGGGACAATGTAATGAAGAGGAAGGGATTTCAGGGCTGCTGACCCAGGTAGTAGGAGTCAAGCCTTGAAATCTTACTTTTAGGATCACTTTTCACCCTGATGATTCAAGTAGGCCAGGGCAGCCTTAAGGAAATGCAGATAATGTGTAGTCTTAGAGTTTATTTTGGGGTGTTTCCTGAGACAATTGCTTTTAGGGCTATGACCCACTATAATGACCGTTTCTTTTATCACCTGCACATGCCCTAAATTAGCTAACATCTCCAAGTCTTAGACATAAAGTCAGGTCATGCAACTCAGTTGTAATGCTGCACTTTGAGAAAAGGTATTCATTCCGTGATTGAAAGATAAGCATGTGACCTACTTTACATTGCACATTTCCAAAAAAATTGGTGACTCATTGGAAACAGGGCATCCTAGGCCTGAATACCTGACCACTCTCCATTGGTGTTCTCTAAGCCAGTTGGCCCCATAGGAAGGGTACTTTGGCCATCTCCCCAGGGCTGCTCAAGACATTGTGCATGGGGGGCGCCTGGGTGGCTCAGTTGGTTAAGCGACTGCCTTCGGCTCAGGTCATGATCCTGGAGTCCCGGGATCGAGTCCCGCATCGGGCTCCCTGCTCGGCAGGGAGTCTGCTTCTCCCTCTGACTCTCCTCCCTCTCATGCTCTCTGTCTCTCATTCTCTCTCTCTCAAATAAATAAATAAAATCTTTAAAAAAAAAAA
>NW_027733185.1:0-311 GCF_054177405.1 Leptonychotes weddellii | reverse complement strand
GCTCAGCAGGGAGTCTGCTTCTCCCTCTCCCGCTCCTCCCTCTTGTGCTCTCTCTCTCTCTCTGACTCTCTCTCTCAAATAAATAAATAAAATCTTTAAAAAAAAAAAAAAAGAAATGACATCTTTATCATGTGTCATGTATCATCTTTATCCCATTTATATTTGGGACTCTTTCATTGATCTATCCATTTTTTTTTTTTCTTCTCTAAGTGTATGGGCTAGTCTCCTCCTATTAGAATATTAAATACAAAGGAGTAGGAATCTTATATATCTTACATGCCTTGTTTGTAGTTAAACAGTACCCAACACAT
>NW_027733184.1:0-311 GCF_054177405.1 Leptonychotes weddellii | reverse complement strand
CCGTAACCCTCCCCGCGCCTCCAGCGAAGCCACAGAGACAGCAATGATGTTGGGAAGTAGAGGCAGCGGAAGGAGGCCCGGCTGGCCTGGGTACAAGTCCAGCCCCCCCCCCCTCCCCGCCCAGACTCACTGGGCAACCGGGCAGGTCCTGGGCCTCCCTCAGACTCAGTTTCCCTGGTGTGTGCGAGGCTGGCAGGCAATCTCTCAGACCTAGTTCCCCTTTCAAGGCATCTCTGCGACATTTCGGATTCAGGTGCAAACACAAGAGGCCGCGGGGCTCCACCTGGCAGGTGGAAGGAAGCCCTCTCCCT
>NW_027733183.1:0-311 GCF_054177405.1 Leptonychotes weddellii | reverse complement strand
ATAAAGCAAAACTAATAGAATTACAAGGAGAAATTGATGAATCCACTATCACATTTGGTGATTTTAATATCAGAAGTGGACAGACCCAGGAGGCAAGAAATTAGTTTCAAGTAGTTTTTTTATTTTAGGAAACTTTCTTGAATTATGTATAGTTTTTAATTTTTTTTTCATTTCATTTCTTGGCTTCCTTCTTCCAGGGCTACTGTAATATGTATTTTAGATTTTCCTTGCCTGTTTGCTATTGCTATCATGTTTTCAAATTTTTTAATCTCTCTCTTTACATCATTCTGACTTTAAAATGTTCTTAATTT
>NW_027733182.1:0-311 GCF_054177405.1 Leptonychotes weddellii | reverse complement strand
AAAGGATTGAAGGTTATATGTGTCTTAAAAAAATCAATCATCATCAATATCCTAAAAAAGCTAATTTTTTAGTAGCTCTGTGTATGTGGTTCTGTGCTAGGCTCCTGGAAAAAAGGCATTCAGCATCATCAAGACCTGCTTGGGGTTAAGGAGGATACAAGGTGTAGGGTAGACCAAGAAGACTGATACATATAATCTTTCTGCTTCACAGGTTTATGCATATAGTTAGGTCCATACTACTACAGGAAGTTGGGGGAATTCTGAGTCCAGTTACTAAGAATTCATATAGAAAAACAGACCCTAGTTTATCA
>NW_027733181.1:0-311 GCF_054177405.1 Leptonychotes weddellii | reverse complement strand
GGTATATTTTGATCTGTTAGAAGAAAGTATCTCAAAATTTTAAAGAGAGAAGAACTTACATATATATGCCAAAAATAAGGGTAACTACTATGAAAGGATAGAATATGACTCTAAAAATGAAAAATAAAAATGTTTTTTTAAAAAGGGATTGATAAGATGTTGGTTGAAAAAGGGAAAAAGAAAAATTAAAAAAAAAAAAGTTAAAAAAAATTAACCTTGAAAGACTAAAGAATCATGGTAAAGAATCCATGGATTCTATGTGCATTATTCCCCTAGCGCTGGAGTTCTGCCGTTCTCATTGATCGGTAAAC
>NW_027733180.1:0-311 GCF_054177405.1 Leptonychotes weddellii | reverse complement strand
CAGTAGCATTAGTAAGTTCCAGGGTCATTTTAAAGTAGGAAGAGAGAGGAGGTACAATGAAATGTTTCCAATTGGCTCTCTCTAATTGCTTGGCTACACTGCTCAAGAATTGGGTTAGCATAGGGTGCCTGGGTGGCTCAGTTGGTTAAGCGACTGCCTTCAGCTCAGGTCATGATCCCGGAGTCCCGGGATCGAGTGCGGCGTCGGGCTCCATGGTTGGCGGGGAGTCTGCTTCTCCCTCTGACCCTCCCCCCTCTCATGCTCTCTGTCTCTCATTCTCTCTGTCTCAAATAAATAAATAAATAATCTTT
>NW_027733179.1:0-311 GCF_054177405.1 Leptonychotes weddellii | reverse complement strand
CAATGCCCAGATGCTTCATGTCAAGTAGACAAAGCTGATGGCTAATTGACTAAATCTTAGCATTTTTATCTAGCTGATTCAATGGCAGCCCCAAAAATATTTTGGAAGTGCTAAAAATACATAAAAATAAAAAATATTGATATGATCAATAAGTGTCTCCAAATTTACAGATTCATCTTTGAATCACAATACAAATGTGTTTTTTTTTTCCCCCTGAGTTATTTTTAAAATGTCCAGACTGTTTCAACGGTTGACTCCCCTCTGGTCTAGGACTTGAGCATCTTACTTGTTTCTGTACTTACTGGTAGATG
>NW_027733178.1:0-311 GCF_054177405.1 Leptonychotes weddellii | reverse complement strand
GAATTATGCACAGGGTGATATGAAAGTTTGAGCCAAATGCCATCTTGTGGGCTCTATTTTAGGTGGGATGGCAGACGGAGCAAAAGCTTTCTTGAGGTGACTCTGAAAGTAGTGATCTTTGTCATTTATTTCAGACTGTTATTGTCTCATATTCTTAGAGATCCTATGATTTCTATTTGATTTGATGTAGTCTGTTTCAATTTTTTGTTTCTGCCCTTTCTTTAAAGATTTATTTCTTTTAGAGAGAGAGGGTGCAAACAAGGACGAGCAGGGGGAGAGGGAGAGAGAGAATCTCAAGCAGACTCTACACT
>NW_027733177.1:0-311 GCF_054177405.1 Leptonychotes weddellii | reverse complement strand
AATGCATGCAAGAGAGAGAGTGTGTGCACTGAGGGGGGGACGGGTGGCGGAGGAAGAGGGAGAAACAGACTCCCTGCTGAGCAAGGAGCCCATTTTGATCCCAGGACCCTGAGATCATGATCCTGGGATCATGACCTGAGCTGAAGGCAGATGCTTAACAGACTGAGCCACCCAGGTGCCCAAAGTTTTGGTTTTTATAACTATTTGACTACTGATAAAATTTCTTTAATTTTATTATTTATTTAGTTAATGATTATTAAAGCCTTTTCTTTTTTGTAGTTCATTTTAAGGTTTTGTTTGTTTTTCTCAAG
>NW_027733176.1:0-311 GCF_054177405.1 Leptonychotes weddellii | reverse complement strand
CCTATCCAACACTTTTGAATCCCATATTTGCCCTATTCTCTGCCTACTTAAAACATCACTCTATTTTCTAAATTAAAGTATCAGGATTTTTTTCTTTTCCTGTGTTGTTACTCATTTCTTACCTGAGCAATCTCTTCCCTCGGCCCTTCTTCTGTGCTGTCCTCATAGATTATCTATGAACATGTACACACACACACACGCCTTCAGGATCAGAGTATTTAATATTTAAATAGGATCTAATATTTCTCAATAGTCTATAAAAGCCACTTGAGCAAGATAGTTTGGTAATGAACAAGATATTTTGCAATATT
>NW_027733175.1:0-4904 GCF_054177405.1 Leptonychotes weddellii | reverse complement strand
AGCCTGGTGGTGGGTATTGAGGAGGGCACATTCTGCATGGAACACTGGGTGTTATGCACAAACAATGAATCATGGAACACTACATCTAAAACTAATGATGTAATGTATGGGGATTAACATAAGAATAAGAAACCAGGCTGAAGAGTTTTATCTGCTATGACAGAGCATCACCAGAAACTCCTGAAAAGGAAAATTATAAAAGCTTTCCTAAGTTCCCATGATTCTAATTTTCTTTTTGCACTATAAAACCAGACAGCAAATGAAACTAATTGTTTTCAGTGTAAGTACAAACTTAAACAAATCTAGTATTTAAAGAATTTTCAATTTAGTTATTCTTGGCATAGTTATAGGGGCATCTCAAAACCTAAATTCTGGTAATGTCAATATGCCCCATCATTCAGAATCTGTCAAGCTTGAAAGCAACACCCTCTTCTCTAAAAGAAGCATCTGCTTATCCTTATGTTTCTTCAAATCTGTGGCAGGAAAAGCAAGCTTAGTTTTATGTATACAACCATGAACTGCTTAATGTTAAGCTATGGAATACTGTCAGTAAATATTGTGGCAAAATTGCTCATGGACAATAAAACACTTAAAACTTTTTAGGCTTTAGAAAACCACAACTAGCTTTACTGATCTCTAACCTTAATTTAAAATTTTTAGGCCCAAATGTCCAAAAACCAAATGAAACTTCCATGCAGATGTCAAAAGTCCATGTAACCACTCATGATCCTTTAATAATTAATTCTCATTCTCGACTTTCTTACTGCTGTGAATACTATTAGAAAGCCAGGTTTAGAAACTCACCAGATTAGCAGTTACAAGATATGAGTTCTAATTCCATGAATTTGTTGTGCAACCCTGGACAAGATAATTTCTGAGCCTTTGGTTCAGATTGGTTTCTTCTATAAAATTGGGAAGTTAAACTAAGATGATCATTAAGATATGTTTAGCAATAAAATTCTGAAATTCTTCCACTGTCCTTTAGCCCGATATCACCAAGTTCTGCCCATTTTTCCTACATGGAATCTTTTATATGCATTTTAATTTTTCTATTTCTATTATCATATGACTGTAGGTCTTTATGAGTCAATTTCCTTACTCATCTTCCTTCCAGAATCTCCACACCCTGATTTATCCTACATACACCATAAGTCATATTCTTTTACCTTCCACTCCTTCTGAACCTTGAGTGCAGAGTAATCACACTACTCTTTCTATGGCCCGTTATCACTATTAGCTGTGAAAGACAGCTCGTTTGTTTCTTTTATTTTCCTGTTCATTCCCAAACCCTCTCTCATTCCTCTTCATTTTGTAGGTTCACATTAAAATGTGATATATTCTTGGACATACACATATACTGGTAAAATATATATTGTTATTTGCATGCATGTGTGTGGTTTTTTTTAAAGATTTTATTTATTTATTTGTTATAGAGAGAAAGAGCACAAGCAGGGGGAGCGGCAGAGGGACAGGGAAAAGCAGGCTCCCTGCTGAGCAGGGAGCCCAATTTGGGGCTTGATCCCAGAACCCTGGGATCCTGACCTGAGCCAAAGGCAGACACTTAACCGACTGAGCCACCCAGCCGCCCCTGCATGCGTTTTTATGTTATAGATCCATATCTCTTTTTACTTTAATATAAACCTTGTTTTTTAGATCTATGTTGCTGTAACTACACCTTTACACGTAAATACATGTTTCTAAATGATGCACAGTATATCACAGGATGCAAACACCACATTTACCTATCCATTTCCTCAGTGATAGACACTTAGGCTGTCTCCAATGCCCTACTTCTACAAATACAGACAATCACTAACTTGAAGTTAGGGTATCAGTTCTAGTAATTTTTAAATTTTACTCTTTTATAATATATATACACACATAGAATATATATATATTTTATTTTACTGTATACCGGTATGTATATAACTAAAAAAGTATATATCCATAACCAATATACACTGTTTAAAATATTTAAAATGTATATCAACTGTATCTGTATTGTAATTTCCTTTTGTAACTTGTTATTACACTCCACATATTTCTGATACTAATAATTGGTATCATAATTACCACATTATTTCAGTACTAGTATTTAGAAATAGTTTCACATTATTTTAACTTGTATTTTCTTTTTTCTTAATTTTTTAAAAATTTTTTTAAAGATTTTATTTATTTATTTGAGAGAGAGAGCACAAGAGGGGGGAGCGGGAGAGGGAGAAGCAGACTCCCTGCTGAGCAGGGAGCCCGATGCAGGACTCGATCCCGGGACTCCAGGATCATGACCTGAGCCGAAGGCAGTTGCTTAACCAACTGAGCCACCCAGGCGCCCTTAACTTGCATTTTCTTGATTGTTATGACTTTTGAAATGTTCATATCCTTTGCCCAATTTTCTATGGACTTCTACTTATTATTATTGATGCTTAGTTAATGTATCCTCAACACTAACGCACTGTCAAATTGTATGCACTACAAATGTCTTCTCACAGACTATGGGTTGCCTTATCGTTTGACATACTGATTTCTGAAATAGAACTTTTACATTTTAACATATTCAAATATATCAATCTTTTCCTTTTTGGCCTGCATTTAAATTCTGATTAAGAAACACTTTCCTAGCAAAAAGTTCAAGAGAGATTGTTCGATATTTTTAAAAAAAATCTATACAGTTTTGCTTTTTATATTTAGATACTTAATCCATAAAACCATATAAATACTTAAATATGAAAAGCAAAACTTTACAGATTTTTTTCATGGATAGCAACCATTCCTCATATGATTATTTCCCTATTGATTTATAATGGCACCTCTGTCATATACTAAATTTCTATTTACTCTTTTTTCTGTTCTATTTTGTCAAACTCATGCTCTTGCAAATAACATTGCATTTCATTCTTCTAAAGAATGGTCTTGGTAAATGGCACTTTCCTATTTAATGATACTAGGATTAGATTACCAAGTTTCTCTCTCTCAGACACATACATACACACAAACTACAGGAGTTTTAACACAAATTACACTGAGATTAATTTTAAAGATCTGGGAACACTTATTCTCATTAGGGAATTTAATCTTCCCATCCAAGAAAAGTTGACCATTGAACAACATGGGGGTTAGGAGGACCCCCCCCACCCCATGTAGTAAAAAATCCGCATACAACTTTGGACACCACCAAAACTTAACTACTAATAGTGTACTATTGACTAGAAACCTCACTGATAACATTTATAGTTGATTAACCCATATTTTTTAAATTATACATATTATTATATACTGTATTCTTATAATAAAGTAAGTTAGAGAAAAAAAATGTTAAGAAAATCCTACGGAAGAGAAAATACATTTATAATACTGTATGTATTTATTGATAAAAATCTGCATATAGATGGACCCATGAAGTTCAAACCTGTGTTGTTCATGAGTCAACGTACTTATCTATTCCAGTCTCATGGCTTTGAACACTACTCTTTTTTTTTATTTTTAAGATTTTACTTATTTGACAGAGACACAGCGAAAGAGGGAACACAGGCAAAGGGAGTGGGAGAGGGAGAAGCAGGCTTCCCACCAAGCAGGGAGCCCGATGCGGGGCTCGATCCCAGGACCCTGGGATCATGACCTGAGCCGGAGACAGATGCTTAACGACTGAGCCACCCAGGTGCCCCTAAACACTATTCTTACATTGATCATCAAACATGTCATATCTTGAGTCCAGATATCTATTGAACTGTTTGCTAATGGTTATCAGCATTAGGATTTCCAGTAGTTACTGCAAGCTCAATATGGCGCAAACTGCCTCCTCCCCCACCAAATCTGGCCACCTATACATAGACTTCTCAGTTCATTCTTCAGTTGCTTGTGGAAAAAAAAAAAAATCAAGTCACCTTTGATGACTCAATCTCTCTGTTACCTCCATCCAATCTATCAGTAAATCCTCTTGAACCTACCATATAAAAAATTAAAAAAAACATATCCAGAACCTGACCACATCTTAACCATCTCCCACCATTACCACCACAGTCATACTCAACATGATTTTTTGCCTGGATTACTGTAATAGCTTCCTCACTGGTCTCCTTGCTTCTATTTTTGCCTCATTAGAGTCTATTTCAATATGGCAGTCAGAAAGATCAATCAGTTAAAATATAAGTCAGATCATATCAATCTCCTATTAAAAACCATTCCTAAAAAACGAACAAAAAACCATTGTCCTCACAATAGCCTATAAGGCCCCATATGACCTTGTCTTACACTCTCCATAACATTTCTGACTTTACCTCTTACTGCTCTCCTTGTTTACTCTGTTCGAGTATACTCTCTATACTAGTGAGAGAGAGTATAAAAAATGGCCCCAAATTCTTCCCACTGTACATCCACATCTTTGTAACATGATGTTGAAAATCTTCCCATCAAGAGGGGTATCTATTTCCCTATCCTTGGAATTTGGGTTGACCTGATGAGGTGCTTTGCCATGACTAATTAACAAATATGACTCAAGAGAGGCTTGAAAAGTATTTGTACATTGGGATTTGCTCTCCTACTATCTTTAGGAACCCTACATGACCAAGTGAAGAAGTAAGACTTTCCTTGTTGTCCTGGTGCATAAAATGCCAATTGCCAAACAGGGATTTTTATTTTTTATTGTTATGTTAATCACCATACATTACATCATTAGTTTTTGATACAGTGTTCCATGATTCATTGTTTGTGCATAACACCCAGTGCTCCATGTAGAACGCGCCCTCTTTAATACCCATCACCAGGCTAAACCATCCTCCCACCCCCTCCCCTCTAGAACCCTCAGTTTGTTTTTCAGAGTCCATCATCTCTCATAGTTCGTCTCCCCCTCCGAATTCCCCCCCTTCATTCTTCCCCTCCTGCTATCTTCCTTTTCTTTTTTTTTTTTT
>NW_027733174.1:0-311 GCF_054177405.1 Leptonychotes weddellii | reverse complement strand
AAAACCCTCCCCCCAGGTGCTCTGAGACTCTCCAGCTTTAGAACCAGGGGGATTGGGTAAGACTTTGGGCCCTGGAACCAGGTGGCTTGGATTCTAGTTCTCTCCCACCTGTATTAGTCTGTGACTTTGGGAACATTAAGTGACTTCTCTGGGAATTCTTACCCACTGAGTGGGGATTAGATTGCATCTACCCCAGAGGGCTGTTGAGAGGTTTGAGGAAGTTCTCCTGGAGCCCTGAGGGAGGCTCCTGGTGCAGGGCCCTGTGCTCAGCTTGGCCTCACGCTGCCATGACCTGGGCACTCAGAGAAAAC
>NW_027733173.1:0-311 GCF_054177405.1 Leptonychotes weddellii | reverse complement strand
TCAGCTATAACGGACTAACAATTACCAAGCCAAAACAAAAGTGTCCTTAAAATGACCACAAAATGTACTACATACCTAATTCTTCTTGAATGTAGTGGGTATTGGGCTCACAAAAAAAAAAAATATATATAAGTGTGAGGATGGGGTTTTGGGGTTATTATAGGAGCTTTGCAACCACCTAACTGAGCGAATTTTGACAAGTCACATTATCTCTCTGGATCTTTTTTTCCTATGCGATCAAATCTGTACCTTTCTGTCTTGAAAGATATTTTTCTGTCAAGATATCATGTTCATTTTATTCTCATATTTGA
>NW_027733172.1:0-311 GCF_054177405.1 Leptonychotes weddellii | reverse complement strand
TCCGAGTGGGGAAGCCGGCTGCAGAGACGGAGCCGAGGCGCGGGCTCTCAGCTCGGGGTTGCCATAAACTGTGATCCAGGGCACAGTCGGGCCCCTGCTCCTCCAGCAGGGACCCAACAAGCATTAGATCCAGGGAGACTCACCTTCTTCCCCCAGGAGGAGAGGTGCAGGAGCTCACCTCAGGGATCTGTGGGGTTGGAGACTCCACACGGGGTCGGGTGCCAGAGATAGAAACGCGAGGTCACAGGCTGGGTGAGCACGGAGTGCGGCCAGAGACTGGGGAGATGGGAGTGACTGACTGCTTTTCTCTG
>NW_027733171.1:0-311 GCF_054177405.1 Leptonychotes weddellii | reverse complement strand
TGGCAACGGACAGTATACACCTAGGATGTCTTTTTGGTAAACATATTTCATCTGAGTCTAAACAGAAGGAAACAATCAGGGAAATCTAGACTGTGGGTCATTCTAAAAAAACCTGGCCTGGATCCTTCAGAAAATGTCAGAAGGGAAGCAGAAGGGAAGGTAAGGGGAAAGAACAGAAGCAAAGTGTGTGTGTGTGTGTAAAAAGATAAAGCAAAGGGGCGCCTGGGGGGCTCAGTTGGTTAAGCACCTGACTCTTGATTTCAGCTCAGGTCCTGATCTCAGGGTCGAGCCCCGTGTCGGGCTCCGCACTC
>NW_027733170.1:0-311 GCF_054177405.1 Leptonychotes weddellii | reverse complement strand
AGTTCGGCTTTTTTCACTGGGCATCACGCATGTGAGGTCCATCCATGTTTGTTGCCGTGTTCCAATGGCTCCTTCCTTTTTACTGCTAAGCGCTATTCCATTGTCTGGATGTACAATGGCTTGTTTATCCATTCCCCAGTAGAGAGATAATGGAGTCATTTTTAACAGATGAAACATATAGATAAAATTTAGAATGTTCTAGAACAGAGCTGACAGTCAAGGAGCAGCCTTCAAGATTGTGGGAAGTTTCTCTCCAAAGAGTCGATATTTCCAGCAGGCTGTCACTAGTTAAACTAAAGGAGGGAAGTGAG
>NW_027733169.1:0-311 GCF_054177405.1 Leptonychotes weddellii | reverse complement strand
TGAACTACTAATCAAGTGTTAATCAGTTTGCTAATGGGTTTGGTTCTCTACACCTACTCTCTGGTAGGAGAGCATAGATGTTAAGAAATTCTGGTGTCACACAGTACATTTCTTTTTTTTTTTAAGATTTTTTTTTTTTATTTATTTGAGAGAGAGAATGAGATAGAGAGAGCATGAGAGGGGAGAGGGGCAGAGGGAGAAGCAGACTCCCTGCTGAGCAGGGAGCCCGATGCGGGACTCGATCCCAGGACTCCAGGATCATGACCTGAGCCGAAGGCAGTCACTTAACCAACTGAGCCACCCAGGCGCCC
>NW_027733168.1:0-311 GCF_054177405.1 Leptonychotes weddellii | reverse complement strand
TGAACTACTAATCAAGTGTTAATCAGTTTGCTAATGGGTTTGGTTCTCTACACCTACTCTCTGGTAGGAGAGCATAGATGTTAAGAAATTCTGGTGTCACACAGTACATTTCTTTTTTTTTTTAAGATTTTTTTTTTTTATTTATTTGAGAGAGAGAATGAGATAGAGAGAGCATGAGAGGGGAGAGGGGCAGAGGGAGGAGCAGACTCCCTGCTGAGCAGGGAGCCCGATGCGGGACTCGATCCCAGGACTCCGGGATCATGACCTGAGCCGAAGGCAGTCACTTAACCAACTGAGCCACCCAGGCGCCC
>NW_027733167.1:0-311 GCF_054177405.1 Leptonychotes weddellii | reverse complement strand
CGTTGTGGTGGTTTTTTTATTATTATTCTTGTTAAATTATAACAAGATACATTTTTCAGTTTTCCCCACACAGAGCCATATATTGCACTTGAGCACTAATATTGATTTCTTTTTTTTTTTTTTTTTAAAGATTTTATTTATTTATTTGAGACAGAGAGAATGAGATACAGAGAGCATGAGAGGGAGGAGGGTCAGAGGGAGAAGCAGACTCCCCGCCGAGCAGGGAGCCCGATGCGGGACTCGATCCCGGGACTCCAGGATCATGACCTGAGCCGAAGGCAGTCGCCTAACCAACTGAGCCACCCAGGCGC
>NW_027733166.1:0-311 GCF_054177405.1 Leptonychotes weddellii | reverse complement strand
CCATGAGACCTCAAGCCTCAAGACCTTCCTTCATGCTTTCTCTTGGCTTGGAACCCTTAGCCTAACTGGTTGTATGACTGATTCTTACTTATCTTTCACATCTCAGCTTGAATATCTGTTACTTGGGAAGACCCTCCCTGACCTTTCTATCTAAATAGAGCCCCTCTGCTATGCTCTCTCATATAATCCTGTACTTCTTCACTATAAAGACTATGAGGACAGGGACTGTGTTATTTTGCTCAAAACTGGAACCCAAGGCTAAATATAGTGTCTGATCTGTAATAGATGCCCAACAACTATCTATTGAATAA
>NW_027733165.1:0-311 GCF_054177405.1 Leptonychotes weddellii | reverse complement strand
TTTTTTTTTTAAAAAAACAAATATTGTTAATTCCATGAATGGATTTCTTTCCCCTAAAGAACAAATGGATTTTTTTTTATGTCCCCATACCCCAGCTTTTTTGAGTTGGCTGTTATCACTCATATCTGCCCGTTCCTCCAGAGAATTGCCTTCAATTGAACTGAAACTGCTCTGGGAAGTTATGACCCGCATCCCTGGGGGGCTTCTTGCAGACAACGTTGATCTGAGACGGGGGTACAAAAGCTCAGCCCCTTGTCTCTAAGTGGGGGCACCTGTGGGGTGTCACTCATGCTCCAGGGCTCCCGATGGGG
>NW_027733164.1:0-4904 GCF_054177405.1 Leptonychotes weddellii | reverse complement strand
ATTTTGAGTTTATCTTTGTATATGGTGTTAGAGAATGGTGGAGTTTCATTCTTCTGCATGTGGCTGTCCAATTTTCCCAGCACCATTTATTGAAAAGACTGTCTTTTCTCCATTGCATATTTTTTCCTACTTTGTTGAAGATTATTTGACCATAGAGTTGAGGGTCCATATCTGGGCTCTCTATTCTGCTCCATTGGTCTATACGTCTGTTTTTGTGCCAGTACCATGCTGTCTTGATGATCACTGCTTTGTAATATAGCTTGAAATAGGGCAACGTGATGCCCCCAGCTTTGTTTTTCTTTTTCAACATTTCCTTGGCCATTCAGGGTCTTTTCTGATTCCATACAAATTTTAGGATTGTTTGTTCCAGCACTTTGAAAAATGTCATTGGAATTTTGATCGGCATAGCATTGAAGGTATGGATTGCTCTGGCTAGCATAGACATTTTAACAATGTTTATTCTTCCGTTCCATGAGGATGGAATGTTTTTCCACCTTTTTGTGTCTTCTTCAATTTCTTTCATGAGTGTTTTGTAGTTCCTAGAGTATAGATCCTTTACCTCTTTGGTTAGGTTTATTCCAAGGTATCTTATGGTTTTTGGTGCTATTATAAATGGAATCGTTGCTCTAATTTCTCTTTCTACAGTTGCCAAAGGTTTGAAAATTTTGTTTTTTCTTTACAAAGAAGCAGCTTTTTATTTTATTACTTCTATTTTTCTTTGTTTCCCATTTCACAAATTTCTGCTCTTACCTTTATCATTTCCTTCCTTATACTTTCTTTTGCTCTCTTAACCTCATAACTTGGGCACTTATTTGATCAATTCTGAGCCTTTGTTTCAAATAGGTAACCCTAAGGATGTAACATTCCCCCCAAGCATGGCCACACTCTACAAACCTTAACTTACATTGTTATAATCAGTTAATTCTGGAGAATTCCATTGTGACTTCCTCTTTAACTGGAATGATTTTTAGTGTTTTTTAAATGTCAAATACATAAACTTTCCTTCTCCATGCTTCTATGATTGATTTGTGGCTTAACTTCACTGAGTCAGAGGATAGGGTCTGAAAGAACTTGAGGTCTACTTTGTGACCAAATGCAAGGTCAGATTTGAAATGTTTCATGTGCCTCAAGAGAATACGTATTCTCCAACTGGTTATTGTTTTTTTATATGACCAAGAACTAGAGCTTGTTTGAATCTTGTACAGTTTTATGTATGTGTTTGTATCTGACCTATCGATTCCTGAGAAAGGAACATTAAAATCGCCCATATGACTGCAGAATTATCAACTTCTCCTTGTAAATCAGCCAATTTTTCTACACATTCTGAGGTTCAGTTATTGCATATACATATATATATGCATATTGCATATATACATATACATTCAGAGTGATTTTATCTTTATGATTGTCTTCTTTTATCGTCATACAGAAACAACATTTTACATGACAGAGCTCTTGTCACCACATGCACCCATCTGATACTGATGGAGCTGCACCAGGGTTGCTGGAATTAACTGCCCAGTATATTTACTTCACACAAACCGTCAAACTCTCCCCCAGATAATATCATCAGAAGCATCTGAGTGGATTTTGTATTGTTTAAATCCAATCTTAAGACCTGATGTTCTCACCAACTCGCTGGGTGCCTGGAATCACAAGATTTCCTGGAGGACTGAATGTAGGGTTTGAGATAAGAAGTAGAAATCAGGGAGGGTCCAAGACTTCTGGCTTGGAACCCCAGTGGAAAGCTCAGAAGCCCAGTTTTGGGTGTGTAAGTCTAAGATGCTTGTTTGCCTTGTGAGTGGAGATGTCAAACAGGTGACAAGACACCTGAGTCCAGAGGTGATAGGACAGGTCCAGGGAAGGAGCCACCAGAACAGAGAAAGGGTAAGACCCCTGAAGCAGTGAGGGGCATGGAGATGTAAGTGGCCACACTGAAGGGAGCCGAGACACAGCAGGGAAGGCAGAGCACCCGACAAGGTGCAGACAGCCACCCCGTTCGGGGCAAGAAAGCAAAAGGGCAGAAACATAAACCCATTACATTCCCCAACCCCTACACTGAAGCAAAGTACGAACACGACCAGAGTGTGAGCAAGTGGCTCTGTGCATGTCCCACTTGCAGCTGCCCTGGCAAAAGGCCCCCTTCCGAGCCAAGCCAACAAGGAGAACACCCACCATAGGCAAATGAAAACCAAAACAAAACAAAACAGAAATCAGGGGCAGGGCCATAAGAGGCGTGCAGGCTCCTCCTTTGGGAAGGTTTGGAGAGGAGACACGGAAGCAGATAAAAAACCAGATCCAGAGGAAAGCAATCTGCACATGTGTTTGTGCACACAGGAGAACAGCTGGGTTGAGCTGGAGAGAAGTTTTTCTGCTGACCAGGTCAAGTCAGAGTCACATGGCTGCACGCCTTTACCATCCCTCTCGTGGGCATCATCGACTCTGAGCAACATCTCTAAGAGCCCACAAGCTAAGACAATGCAGACCCTCACCTCCGAAAGACCCCTCTTTGAGATGGTCGGATGGGTGGCATGCTGAGAAGGGCCCCACCTGCACTGGGCTCCCGCATTCAGCACGCGGGCTGGGCCCTCCAGAGAAGGCGTAGCACAGGGAGTGAATGGGGTGCAGCACAGGGAGTAAAGGGGGTGCACACGGCCTCGAGGGGCCCATGCAATGTTAGGAACAGGAGATGTGGGGCCTAATAGCCACAACACCAGGTGGGCCAGCAGTCTCCCTCCACCTCACAAAGGTTAACAGTGAGCTACACTGTTCAGGAAGACACTTGCGTCCTGGGTAGGAAAGGGAAATGCATGGACACACAGGCACATGGGCGGGACTGGTTATGCAGAGTCTGAAGAGAGGCGGGCCTGACGGATGGAAAACAAGACGAGGTCAGGGGCTCAGCCAGCTGGGCTGGAACAGAAGCTAAAGCAAAGGGAGAAACAGTAAGTTGAACTAGAGAGGCAGGTTGCAGGCCCATGCCAGAAAACCCAGAACACGCAGGTATGGGGCTTGCTTGCTCAGGTTTTATCAGAAAGATAACAGAATGCCAAGGAAAACTTCAGAGCCATGCTGGCATATGGTAATCTGGAACTGTATTACTTCTGGAGTAATTTCCTGAAGTCTAGACAATACATTTATCCTCAAGCTCCCATGTGCTGCTGGGAGCTGATGCGCAGCTCTCGCTGAGAAAGCAGCAACACTGCAGGGCCAAGTGTACACAGGCCACCCTGGCTAACAACGGATCCTCATTATCAGTACACAGATGCAGATCTTAAAGACAGCTCAGGCTCGAAAGAGGCTGCACAAACTAAACTGATGTGTGTACTGTCAATGGAAGACTTGGACACAGATCATTTGGAAAAGAGAAAGTTTCCCTTGAAGAGACTCAGTCTTCAAAACTGACTCACCAAATGAAAACACAGCAAAACTGCAAATTTGGGGATTTAGGGAACTGCAAATTAAAACTAGATACAGGGGAGCCTGCTGGCTCCATCGGTTGAGCGTTCGACTCTTGATTTCCGCTCAGGTCATGATCTCAGGGTTGTGGGATCGTGCCCCATACTCGGCTCCATGCTCAGTGGGGGGTCTGCTTGGGATTCTCTCTCTCTCTCTCCCTCTGCCCATTCTCCCCTCTCTCCCAAGTAAATAAATCCTTTAAAAAGATAAAATAAAATAAAATAAAAAATAAAAAAATAAGATAAAACTACATGTCTATTAGAATTGTTAGAATGTTAAAAACTAACAATACTAAATGCTGACGAGGATGTGCAACAACAGGAACTCACTCTCATTCATTTCTAGTGGGAACTGTCTTCAGAAGACAGTTTGGCAGTTTCTCACAAAACTATACACAGACTTACACATGATCCAGAAATTGTGCTTCCCAGTATTTGCCCAAATGAACTGACACCTTATGTCCAAACAAAAACCTGCACATGAAATGTTTAGGGCAGCTTTATTCATAACTGCCAAAAACTGGGAGCAACGAAGACGTCTTTCAATAGGTGAATGGACCAACAAACCGTGGTACATTCATACAACGGAATGCTATTCAGCAATAAAAAGAAATGCCCTATCAAGCCACACACACACACACACACACACACACACACACACACACGCAAATCTTAAATACAAATTGCTAAGTGACTGAAGCCAGTCTGAAAAAGCTACACACTATATGATTCTAACTATATGACATTCTGGACAAGGCAAAACTGCAAAGATGTAAAACAGATCCGTGCTTGGGCGCCTGGGTGGCTCAGTTGGTTAGGCAACTGCCTTCGGCTCGGGTCATGATCCTGGAGTCCCTGGATCGAGTCCCGCATCGGGCTCCCTGCTCGGCAGGGAGTCTGCTTCTACCGCTGACCCTCCCCCCTCTCATGTGCTCTCTCTCATTGTCTCTCTCTCAAATAAATAAATAAAATCTTTAAAAAAAAAAAACAAAACAGATCGGTGCTTATCTGGGGCTCGGGCAAGGGGCTGAATAGGCAGAGCCCAGGGCATTTTCAGGGCAGTGAAACCATTCTGTATCACACAGTGATGGGGACTACAAGACAGTAAGCATTTGTCAAAAGTCATAAAACTTTACAGCACAAAAAGTAAACCTTAATGTATGCAATTTTTTAAAAAGCCATTTAGGATGTCAGGGGAATCCCAGAATGGAATGTGGAATGCAATGGAAGACTCTAACTGTATTACAAATGTAGGGAACAAGCTCCCTGAAGGGAGTGGGGAATAAGGTGCTGACCTAAGTCACTGCAGTTGAGTGCAGTCTGTAAGGAGCAAAAGGACTGAACTCAAGGACCATACTCCAGTTGATAAGGAAGCTTCCCAGGGGATGCCAGTTAATTCTACTGCTGCTGTCCATGTACACGGGAGCTGAGCACCTGAGTGGATGG
>NW_027733163.1:0-311 GCF_054177405.1 Leptonychotes weddellii | reverse complement strand
AAGGCAATATACCTGCTCAGAAGAAAGGATGCGCTTCCTTTTTCATACGGACTATTTGACTGGCAACTAGATGGATCAAATTCACCAGAATGGGACAATTCACACTTCATTTGGTGCATGTAAACACAGCCTATAGTCTCTCACTTTGAGCTCACTCCTGGGCTATTGGCTGCTACACCATACCCTCATTTGACTGACATCTGTACTGATAACAGAATTGTCTCCAGACAGCCGCTCATCTTCTCAACACATTAACATCTCTATTGGTGGTCTGCTTGCTCTGTTCTTGGTCTGAAACGACTTATGGGGAA
>NW_027733162.1:0-311 GCF_054177405.1 Leptonychotes weddellii | reverse complement strand
GTCAGCTATAACGGACTAACAATTACCAAGCCAAAACAAAAGTGTCCTTAAAATGACCACAAAATGTACTACATACCTAATTCTTCTTGAATGTAGTGGGTATTGGGCTCACAAAAAAAAAAATATATATAAGTGTGAGGATGGGGTTTTGGGGTTATTATAGGAGCTTTGCAACCACCTAACTGAGCGAATTTTGACAAGTCACATTATCTCTCTGGATCTTTTTTTCCTATGCGATCAAATCTGTACCTTTCTGTCTTGAAAGATATTTTTCTGTCAAGATATCATGTTCATTTTATTCTCATATTTGA
>NW_027733161.1:0-311 GCF_054177405.1 Leptonychotes weddellii | reverse complement strand
TTGTTGAACAAATGAATTAACAAACATAAGTAGGACCAAATTTTGGTTCTGGCATTTACCCGAATCCTACCACTGAGGATTAAGTTCTTTGAACTTAGTTTCTTCATCATTGATATGAAAACCATACTACCTATTTTCCTGAATTGCTGTCATGTTTATTTTTTTTATTTTTAATTTTTTTAAAAGATTTTATTTATTTTTTCTTTTATTCTTATGTTAATCCCCATACATTACATCATTAGTTTTAGATGAAGTGTTCCATGGTTCATTGTCTGTGCATAACACCCAGTGCTCCATGCAGAATGTGCCCT
>NW_027733160.1:0-311 GCF_054177405.1 Leptonychotes weddellii | reverse complement strand
GTGGAGGAGCAGCGGGACTGGCTGGATACAGACTCTCACCCAGGGTCAGAATCCTGCTTCCACACTACCTTGTGTGCTTGCAAGAGAGAAGCATGCAGGTGTGCAGGGCAGAGGGGAGCCAGATCCGCACACTCGCTGAGAGAGGGGACGGGGCCTTGGGCTTGGGGTGTGAGAATCGGCGGGACTCCCAGTGGGGGGGTGTGTGCGCAAGCGGGGAAGTCAAACGAGAGGAAATACCGCTTTGTCAGGAAGTAGCTGTGCAGGAGTCCTGTGCACCCCCATTCCTTCCCCTTTCTAGATTTTTCCCTGGC
>NW_027733159.1:0-311 GCF_054177405.1 Leptonychotes weddellii | reverse complement strand
GGCACCGAGAGCCTCAGTGTTCCCAACGGGCCCCGACAGCCAGTACGGGCCACCGTGGTTCAGCTGGACGGGAGGGCTGCGTGACATGCGTGTGTTCTGGAGTGATGGAGACGGTCCCCTCCCAGCCGTGACAAGCCGGGAAGGGGCGATGACAGGATTCAGCCACCACGCGACCGTGCGAACCGTAGCTCTCCCTCAGCGCCGGTGACCCGCGCATGTTTACGGTTCCCCGCCCGCCCGTCGCACAGCCCGTGAGGAAAGACATGGACTTGCACTTGCTACTTCGCACACGGAAGCGCGGTTTGCATCTG
>NW_027733158.1:0-311 GCF_054177405.1 Leptonychotes weddellii | reverse complement strand
ATCTTCTTGGGTGTTTGCTGAGGGTACCATTCCATTGTAAAAACACAAGTTTTCTGAGGAGTGGACCTCGAACTTCCAGCCTCGCTGTGTGGTGCTGGATCCACCAGAGGGCAGCCTAACATCAATGTTGCGGAGCTCAGCCTTTTCAGAGCCTGGAGAATGCCGTTTTCCAGAGAGCTCAGAAGCAACTTTCCTCCCCTCCCCGCCACCGCCCCCCCCCCCCCTGCCGCCGCCCCGCCATTTGGATGAAAATCTTTATAAAATGTATTCCATGATCTCCTAGCCCTTATAAGTACATTGTTATCATGATT
>NW_027733157.1:0-311 GCF_054177405.1 Leptonychotes weddellii | reverse complement strand
GTGTTATGCACAAACAATGAATCATGGAACACTACATCAAAAACTAATGATGTACTCAGATCTGTACCTCTGAAACAAATAATGCAATATATGTTAAGAAAAAAAAAAAAAGAAGAAGAAGAAGAAGGTAGCGGGAGGGGAAGAATGAAGCGGGGGAAATCGGAGGGGTAGACGAACCATGAGAGACGATGGACTCTGAAAAACTAACAGGGTTCTAGAGGGAGGGGGGTGGGAGGATGGGTTAGCCTGGTGGTGGGTATTGAGGAGGGCACATTCTGCATGGAGCACTGGGTGTTATGCACAAACAATGA
>NW_027733156.1:0-311 GCF_054177405.1 Leptonychotes weddellii | reverse complement strand
TGGCTTAGGCCACACTGTTTGTAGTACTTCCTTACACCAGCCCTAGCAAACTAATACGGGGCTCTATGGGACTTCTGGGGAATGGTCATAAAAAGGCAGTATATTTGTTTAGCTCTCTTGGGATGTGGTCTTTGGAGCCCTGAGCTGCCATGTAAGAGGTCCCAGTGCCCTGGGGCCGCCATGTTGGGAAGAAGCCAGATCACATGGAGAGGAGATGTTGGTGTTCTAGGCCAACAGCCCCAGCTGAGGTTCTGTTCATTGCCAGCATCAAACACCAGATAGCGAATGAATAAGCCTCGGAGACAACTCCA
>NW_027733155.1:0-311 GCF_054177405.1 Leptonychotes weddellii | reverse complement strand
CGTAACCCTCCCCGCGCCTCCAGCGAAGCCACAGAGACAGCAATGATGTTGGGAAGTAGAGGCAGCGGAAGGAGGCCCGGCTGGCCTGGGTACAAGTCCAGCCGCCCCCCCCCCCCCCGCCCAGACTCACTGGGCAACCGGGCAGGTCCTGGGCCTCCCTCAGACTCAGTTTCCCTGGTGTGTGCGAGGCTGGCAGGCAATCTCTCAGACCTAGTTCCCCTTTCAAGGCATCTCTGCGACATTTCGGATTCAGGTGCAAACACAAGAGGCCGCGGGGCTCCACCTGGCAGGTGGAAGGAAGCCCTCTCCCT
>NW_027733154.1:0-311 GCF_054177405.1 Leptonychotes weddellii | reverse complement strand
AGCAAGTGTGGGCACCAGGCAGGTCGTGACTTCAGCCCCTTTGCGTGCTGGGGGACCTGGGCAAGTTGTATAAGCGCTCAGAGCCTCTGTGTTCTTATCTTGAAAACGGGGATGGACAGCACTTCTTGGGAGGACTGGAAGGGCCGGCGTGCTTAGAGGGGAGGCTCAGAACAGACCTGAGGGGTCCAGCTGTCGTGGGGGGGGGCGCCTGCGGCTGCCTAACCCCCTCCCTCCAGGCCCATGAGGACTCGGAGAAGCTTCGGGAGATCGTGCTGCCCATGGAGCAGGAGATTGAGGAGCTGAAGGCAAAA
>NW_027733153.1:0-4904 GCF_054177405.1 Leptonychotes weddellii | reverse complement strand
AGAGAGAGACACAGTGAGAGAGGGAACACAAGCAGGGCGAGTAGAAGAGGGAGAAGCAGGCTTCCCGCAGAGCAGGGAGCCCGATGTGGGGCTCGATCCCAGGACCCTGGGATCATGACCTGAGCCGAAGGCAGACGCTTAACGACTGAGCCACCCAGGCGCCCCAAGGAAGAAATTTCTAACCTAAGAGCTTTACAACAAAGACAAGGGCATCTTGGAGGTGGTGAGTTTCCATTCATGGGGGCATCCAGCAGAAGCCAGTTGGCCCTTTATCAGTGATGCAATAGAGGGGACTTACCTGCAGGGGGCCGTTTGGACTAAGATTCCAAGATGGCTTCTGACTTGTAAACTGTGATATATGACTTCCTCATCTAATTTGAGACAAGGTGCTCCCTTCAAGCTGGACTGAGAAGAATATCAGGTGGTAAAGGTATTATTTCCCTATGGCAGTGGTGCTCAAACTCTTCAGGGCATCAGAGTCATCTGGAAGACTTGTTAAGACACAAATGGTTGGACTATGACCCCAGAATTTCGGATTTAGCAACTCTGCAGTGGGTCCCCAAATCTGAATTTCTAACAGGTTCCCCAGGATGTTGATGCTGCTGGTCCAGGGACTACACTTTGAGAACTAGTCTCTTATGGGTTCACTAGTTTTATGGATGAAAGCCGGTGTACTGTTAAAAAAGCACCAGGTTAGGAGATAGGAGACCCGAGTCCTTGCTACTTGCTACACCATCTAACTGTGCATCTTTGGGCAAGTCACCTACTCTCTCTGGGCCCCACTTTGCTCATTGCTGAAAAAGAGACCTGTTGACTAGATCACTGGTGTTCACCTTTTCAATACAGTACGCCTCCTTCAATCAGCTTTCCTTTTTTGTGGGCACCATGGATTCACGGATGATTTTTTCCCCAGAAAAATATAATGTGTAATTAAAGGACAGCTTGGTTAACCTTATTTTTGGCAAGTGTTTGATTTTTGGGGGGCCTTTTTGACCAAAGACAGTAGCTCTTGGATAGTAGCTCAGGGATCTTTGTCCATAACACTGAGTTAAATGACATTTTAAAGTTTCTCCTCATAGCTCAAAGTTGTGACATTCCAGAACTTTAGGACACAATGCCAAATCTTGAGTTACCTTTTGGGAGGGTGGTGAGCCTCGCTCTGCCTGTTGGCCGTCTGCTGGTTGAGGTTATAGCCGGGAGCTTTCAGGCATCAGTGGGAAATTTGAGTGGTTGGCTTTGAAAGCCTCTTCCTCAGTTCTCAGGCTGTGGTTTTAGATCCTCATGACCTCTCCCAGGTCATCTTTTAGGTAAGCCCCACAATTGAGAGTTTGGGACTGGTGCCGATGCAAAGATTTTTGGGTTCAAGAACTGAGCATGTTCTCCAGGAAAGCTGCTAGTTTTCAAAAGAGATGAAAGAATTAAATGGGTTTAGATGTTTCCTGTTAGAGCTGATTTTGATTCTTGTTAATGTGAATGAGTGCAGATGTGTCTCATGTTGATCAACATATCACCTGTGCCCCACACTCCCAGAGGGGGTGGCTGCTGAACATGCGGGCCTCTGCTAGCTGCCGCAGACCCTGCCTTTACTGCTTGGCAACACCTCCATACCCACATCTTTTCCAGCTAAGTGAACTGTTAGCTTACACTGAAAACACATGTGAGTTTGATCATTTGCATGCAGGGCATGGAGCTGAACCGCTACTCTCTGTTGGTAGGGAGGGGGGGCTTGCTGTTCTGAATATCTTTTTCTCTTTGGGAGCAGGTAAGACCAGATGTGACCGTGAACTGGCTTTGAGGCTTTCCCCATATGCTCAGATTGGTAAGATTCTTCTTTATGCAACCGTTTCCTAAGCACTGACTCCCTCCCAGGCTCCATGTGAGGTCCTGAGAAGAGCCTGTTCCCTCCCCCACCCTATCCTGCCATTCCTCACAGTTGAGCAGGTCAGCCAGTCTCTAAGCAGACATTGAGGGAAGCGGAAGGCTAAACAGGGCCTGATGAAGAGCATGGCCTCCCTGGGGCTCTCAGGAAAGGCTGCTCTTCAGATCAGCAGAGTACCTAACTTGGAAGTACCTAACTTGGAGGATGGTGCAAGCAAAGGAGAAGTTTGGCTCTTCTAATGGGAAAATAAATTGACGTTTTAATGCCGCATCTTTGACGGAGGTGGTGCTCGCCCAGCAAGCGGGGAGACTTTGCCAGCAGAGGAAGTGGACTGTGCAAACCCACAGTCTCTTCCGGGTGGGTCAGAAGGCTGTGTGCTTGGGTACAGATGGAAGGCGGGCAGGTGGAAGGGCGGGTTTGAAGTCAGGAAGACCAAGACCAGACTGCAACGTTTCTTTTGTGCCGTGCCATAGAGCAGTGGTTCTCAAACTTGAACGGGCCTCAGCACCTAGAGGTTAAAACTCAGATCGATGGGCCCCTCCTCGAGAGTTTCTGGTTCAGTAGGTCTGGGTGGGGCCTGGAAACTTGCATTTCTAACAAGTGCCCGGGTGATGCTGTTGGTCTAGGGGCCACACTGAGAATTGTTGCTATAGCGTTTGCGTCTTTGAGCAATTGGATGCTTCTAGAAATGTTCTAGGGGGTGTGACAATGTCAGACTTGCATTTTGGAAGGAGCATTCTGACAGAAATTGTGGAGACCATGTTGGAGCGGGTAGTTGGGGGACAAAAAGATCGGTGAGGTGGTGGCTGAGGTGGTTGAAGCAACAGACGAAGGGTGAGGCCTGAGCCGGGTGGGTTTAGGGGGTGGACATTGGGAGGTGGGATAGGGCTCTCAGCCTGGAATTCGGGCTCCTGCTGACATCCAGTTTACTTCCTTGCTGGTGAGTCATTCTGCAGATGGGATCATCGAGGCTCCGAGTCACGCACCAGGTCCATCCAGGGCTGCACGGAGGGTACAGCGCTGCCTCTCAATGACAGAAATTAGATATTATTTTTAGCCAAAATCTGCAGGATGATCTATTGCGGTTTTCATTTTCTCAGCACATTTTATTCAATTTTATTAGGTCATTTAACAAATAATTTTAATTTTCTGCTTAGATCAGAATTTCAGAAAGTAATGTACTCTTGTACTGTTAATGAGTCCCCTAATAAGCTCTAGGAGAATGCGATTTGCAAATCATTCTTGAATATAACTGTCGCTCAGCCTGGTTGCCAATTAGCACAGTCCTCAGCCGTTCTCCCTGAGAGGGACTGGAGATTTCTGGGAGATTCTTATACCTGGCTGAGCCTCCCAGGAGGCCTCCGCAGGAGGGGAAGCAGATAAGGGAGGTAGAGCTTACTTCAGTGCTGAGCTGTGACACTTGCTGTATTCTTGTTCCCTCCATAGGCACCTGGTTCATTATCTCAAAACGGAATGGCACTCTGGGTTGGGTGGATCAAGTAATTGTAACAACTTGGCAGGTTAACCATGAAGGCATTCTGAGATTTTAGCTGCAGGATGGCAGTGGACAGAAAAGGGGATAAGACACAAAATGTATTGAACACTGTTTTATGCTGGATGCTGGTGTAGGACACTCTGTTTATTAATATTATTTTAAATGAAAATGATACATTAAAATGTGTTTTTTTTTGGAAATAATTTTAGCAATAAACAATTCACTTCTTACTCTGCTAACAGAGTAAGAAGAACAAGGGTTGGTAAACTATAGCCCACTGGCTGAATCTATTCTGCAGATATTTTTTGTGAATAAAGTTTTATTGGAACACAGCCACACTCTTTTAGTTATATATTGTCCTATAGCAGCTTTCATGCTCCAACAGTAGAGTTGAATATTTGTGACAAAGACTGGATGGTTCACAGCTGAAAATATTTGCTATCTGGCCCTTATAGAATTTAGCCAACTCCTGGTTTAGAATATGGACTCTCTGCCTTTCTCTATTGATTTATATGCTGGGTGTGTTCATAGACTATATTTAATTGTGCACATAGGGGTGCCTCAGTTGGTTAAGCGTCTGCTTTCCGATCAGGGGAGCCTGCTTCTCCCTCTTTCCCCCCACCTACTGTCTCTCATGAATAAATGAATAAAATATATATATTTTTAGAATAATTTTTTTAAATTTTATTTTATTATGTTATGTTAGTCACCATACATTACATCATTAGTTTTTTTTTTAAAGATTTTATTTATTTATTTAATTGACACAGAGAGAGAGAGAGAGACAGCATGAGGGGGAACACAAATAGGGGGAGTGGGAGAGGGAGAAGCAGGCTTCCGGCCGAGCAGGGAGCCTGATGCAGGGCTCGATCCCAGGACCCCGGGATCATGACCTGAGCCAGAGGCAGTCGCCCAACCATGTGAGCCACGCAGGGGCCCCATCATTAGCTTTTGATGTGTGGTCCATGATTCATTGTTTGCATATAACACCCAGTGCTCCATGCAACATGTGCCCTCCTTTATACCCATCACTGGGCTAACCCATCTCCCCATCCCCCTCCCCTCTAAAACCCTCATTTTTTTCCTCAGAGTCTGTAGTCTCTCATGGTTCGTCTCCCCCTCCGATTTCCCTTCCTACTATCTTCATTTCACCCTTCCTACTTTCTTCTTCTTTTTTTTTTTTAACATATAATATATTATTTGTTTCAGAGGTACAGGTCTGTGATTTATCAGTCTTACACAATTCACAGCGCTCACCATAGCACATACCCTCCCCAATGTCCATCACCCAGCCACCCCATCCCTCCCACCCCCCACCACTCCAGCAACCTTCAGATTGTTTCCTGAGATTAAGAGTGTCTTATGGTTTGTCTCCCTCTGGTTTCATCTTGTTTCATTTTTTCCTCCCTTCCCCTATGATCCTCTGTCTTGTTTGTCAAATTCCTCGTATCAGTGAGATCATAAGATAAATTTCTTTCTCTGATTGACTTATTTCGCTTAGCATAATACCCTCTAGTTCCATCCATGTCA
>NW_027733152.1:0-311 GCF_054177405.1 Leptonychotes weddellii | reverse complement strand
ACAAAGTAAACCCATAGGAAGTCAGTTTAAGGAGTAGTTAGTCTGCCAGACCCCCTCCCCACCCTGAGCAGGGAGGTCCCTTCCCCACCCAGTCCCCCCAGTCCCATCAGAGACCATGGGAGATGCATATTCTGGAAAGGGTAAGACAGAGGGTCTTTGGGCTGGGGGACACTGATGTAGTTAAGGTAGGGACACCACAAGGGGATTAAGTGTAAGACTCTGGCATGGGGTTTCTAAAGACCAGGGCAGCAAAGGCCCACCCACCTGCACAGAGCTTTGAGAGTTCCATTCTTTAAAAGAAATCCAAGGAT
>NW_027733151.1:0-311 GCF_054177405.1 Leptonychotes weddellii | reverse complement strand
AATAAATAAATAAAAAAACAAGACAAAACTCATAGAAAAAAAGATCAGACTTCTGGTTACCAGACGCAGGGGTCGGGGAGGGGGAATGGAGGAAGGTGATCAAAAGATACAGACCTCCAGTTAATAAGTGGTAGGCGTGTCATGCATGGCATGCGGACTGGGGCTACACTGCTAGGAAAGTTCAACTAAATCCTGAGAATTCTCATCACAAGGAGAAAATTTTTTTCTTTATTCTTTTCTCCCCTTTTTTTATTACATCAATATGAAATGATGGATCTTAGCCGAACCTACTGTGCTAATCATTTCACAGT
>NW_027733150.1:0-311 GCF_054177405.1 Leptonychotes weddellii | reverse complement strand
AAATAAAATCTTTTAAAAAAATAAATAAATAAAGATTTTATTTTTAAGTAATCTCTACACCGAACATACGGCTCAGACTTACAACCCCAAGATCAAGAGTCCTGCACTCCACCAACTAAGCCAGCCAGGTGCCCCCGCTTACTATTTTAGATCTTTCCAGCTGCATCCTCACACCACAGTCCCCTCGTTCTGCGTGCTTTATCCATTCTGGCCTTCATTCAGCACTGAATGTCTCTGGCATCCTCCTGCCGTAGGACCTCCGCATGCACTGTGTCCCCCTCTTTGGAGGGGCTGATAAATCCTACTGATTC
>NW_027733149.1:0-311 GCF_054177405.1 Leptonychotes weddellii | reverse complement strand
ATCAAGGGTCATATACAAAAATAAATTGGACAGAGGACAGTGGATTCATAGTCAAAGGAAGTGTGTTCTAGTTCTAACATTAGCAGTTAGTAGTTGTGTGTCCTTGGGCTTGTTTTTCAGCTTGTAATTTCCTCAAATGAGGAATAGTGTTTTATTCATGGGTTATTTTGAAGATTAAATGGAATGATATGAAGACCGCTTTGTATACTCTAAAATAACACCTTTTTCCCATATATGGAAAAAATGCAAAACATTCAATTCCTTTACCCCTAAGTGATGAGTCAGTCAGTCCTCTGACTCCCTCCCATCCT
>NW_027733148.1:0-311 GCF_054177405.1 Leptonychotes weddellii | reverse complement strand
CTACTCAGTGACAGGGCATCCTACAGTCCTGGGGGAAGGAGAAGATGGGTCATCTGGGTCAGTATGTCTTGCCTACCTGAGAAGCCACTACAGGCAAGGCCACCAAATGCACATGAAGGGCAGGAAGCCCTGAAAACGTGAGTAACTGTAGTCAGTGGTGACACGGTTATCTAGTGGGTTTGGGCAGCATCTCACAAAGAAGTGTCCATGGAAGCCTGATTTGAGAGGTGATTGATAAGAATAAAATCCGTGGTCAAATTTGCCTAGTGAATACAGCACATTCCTTCCCTTCTTCAAGACCTGCAGTGCAC
>NW_027733147.1:0-311 GCF_054177405.1 Leptonychotes weddellii | reverse complement strand
CCCCCCAAAGAGATCATTGCTAACGTAATTGTATCCCACTCACATCAAGATATGAATTTTTTTCAAAGCAAATAATAATATATGAAATGATTTACTCATTCTGTATCTCCCCCTTTATAGAATATAGTTCCAAGAAAGCAGTTTTCCTCTCTGAATTGTTTATCTGAAATCACCAGTACATAGAACAATCAATGGTGCATAGAAGTTCAATGTATTTGTCAAAAGGATATTTGAAAACACCTTAGGGGGCTTTTGTGAAGAACCAGCTTCATAGGTGAGAATTTAGGCAATATCAGGAGGAGTGACACAGG
>NW_027733146.1:0-311 GCF_054177405.1 Leptonychotes weddellii | reverse complement strand
GCCCCCATGCCTGACTGGGGTGGGGGGCTTACAGAGAGGCCGTCTGTCTGTTGGGCTGCTCCCCCTGTGCCTGGAGGGGTCACAGCCCCTCAGACCCCCCCTGCCTGGCAGACCTCATAGGCCTCGCTGGGCTGGGGGCTTCCAGGCCTGGTGAAGGCTTGTGGGTGGGTGGTCCTTACCTCCAGGGCAGGTGGGGGCATGGTGGGAACCCCAGGGTCTTTCAGGGCCAGGTGTACGCTGAGCACACACATAAGCAGGCCAGATGCCCTCGGATGCAGTGAGAGCCTGAAGACAAGAGGGGTGGGTGGGGC
>NW_027733145.1:0-311 GCF_054177405.1 Leptonychotes weddellii | reverse complement strand
CAATACTTCTTACTTAAGCAAATATAACAGCAAAGATATCTGAGCTCTAAATGTAGACTCCAGATCTAAGGGAAAGGAAATAAAAACAAATAGGGACAGAAGAGTATAGACAGCTCAGCTGTAAAAGTGAAACAAGCAGATGCTTTTCTTTTTTTTATAGAATTATTCTACCTTTTTTAAGATTTTATTTATTTCAGGGCGAGCAAGTGAGAGAGAGCACGAGCCGGGTGAGGGGCAGAGGGAGAGGGAGAAGCAGACTCCCCGGCTGAGCAGGGAAGCCCGACGTGCGGTTTGATCCCAGGACCCTGGGA
>NW_027733144.1:0-311 GCF_054177405.1 Leptonychotes weddellii | reverse complement strand
GTTACAGTTGCTATTGTATTACTTTGACAGTTAAAAAATCAGGAGGCAGGGAGCCTGGGTGGCTCAGTTGTTTGAACGGCCCATTCTTGGTTTCGGCCCAGGTCGTGATCTCAAGGTCATGGGATCGAGCCCTGCGTCAGTCTCTGCGCTCAACGTGGAGTCTGCTTGAGATTCTCTCTCCATCACCCTCTGCCCCTCCCTCCCCTCAAATAAATAAATAAATCCTTAAAAAATCAGGAGGTCATTTAGAAATACAAAGAGGTACAGGAAATTAGTTTTACTGGTGGACTCGACATTTCCAGGGATCATGA
>NW_027733143.1:0-311 GCF_054177405.1 Leptonychotes weddellii | reverse complement strand
CCGCATCGGGCTCCCTGCTCGGCAGGGAGTCTGCTTCTCCCTCTCCCACTCCCCGTTTGTGTTCCCTCTCTCGCTGTGTCTTTCTCTGTCAAATAAATAAATAAAATCTTTAAAAAAAAAAAATGGCTCACCTTCTAAGCCTCCTGATTTCTGATTTCTCCTTGGCTTCATTGCCAGTTAAATCCTCTCTTGCTAGATTTATTTAATTGTTGGATTTCAACCTTTAGACTGAAACTGTTCAAAATTTGGCAGGTGTCTCAAAAGAAATAATGGCTCTGAATGTCAGAATGATTCCTCCATTTCATGTTGCT
>NW_027733142.1:0-4904 GCF_054177405.1 Leptonychotes weddellii | reverse complement strand
CGCCTGGGTGGCTCAGTTGGTTAAGCGGCTGCCTTCGGCTCAGGTCATGATCCTGGAGTCCCGGGATCGAGTCCCGCATCGGGCTCCCTGCTCGGCAGGGAGTCTGCTTCTCCCTCTGACCCTCCTCCCTCTCATGCTCTCTGTCTCTCATTCTCTCTGTCTCAAATAAATAAATAAAATCTTTAAAAAAAAAAAAAGATTAACACAGAATTGTTGAAAGAAAGGGAGCAGACAAAAATGCACTACAGAAATAAAAATGGCCTATATAGAAATGGCAACATCGATAATACAATTCAAGGCAAAAAAAAAAAAAGTAACTGAAAAACAAACATAGATACTGAGTTCTTACCACATGCTGGGCATTGTTTCAGGGACTTTGTATTCTTTAACACAATAAACAAATTAACCAATAATGTGAGTATAATTACCCATTATACGGATGAAGAAACTGAGGCAAATACAGCTAAATAACTTGTTCAAGATCACACAGTTAACATGTTTTGAAATTGGAATTTGAAGTTAAGCCATGAGACTCCAGATCTCATTCTTTTAACCATTACGTCAAGAGTGTATATAGAACCATTCTTCTTTTTTTTTTTTTAAAGATTTTATTTATTTATTTGAGAGAGAGAGAATGAGAGAGAGCACATGAGAGGGGGGAGGGTCAGAGGGAGAAGCAGACTCCCTGCCGAGCAGGGAGCCCCATGCGGGACTCGATCCAGGGACTCCAGGATCATGACCTGAGCCGAAGGCAGTCGCTTAACCAACTGAGCCACCCAGGCGCCTGAACCATTATTCTTAATTGTCAAAATTGGGAACAAAATCTCAAATATCCATTCACAACTGTAGAAAGCATATAGTCATTGGGCGCCTGGGTGGCTCAGTCAGTTAAGCATCTGCCTTCAGCTCAGGTCATGATCCCAGAGTCCTGGGATGGAGCACCCCCATCAGGCTCCCTGCTCAGCAGGGAGTCTGCTTCTCCCTTTATCCCTCCCCCCTGCTGGTGCTCTCTCTCTCTCTCTCTCTCAAATAAATAAATAAAATCTTAAAGAAAAAGAAAGCATATAGTCATCAAGAAGAATATTCATGTACTTGAATCATATGTATTATATATAATATATATCTGTATATCACTGTTATATTCAACAACATAACATTATGCTGAGTGAAAGATACTAAAAATAAAAGAATATATACAGTATGATTTCCTTTCCATAAATTTCTAAAAGAGGAGCACCTGGGTGGCTCAGTCAGTTAAGAGTTTGCCTTTAGCTCAGGTCATGATCTCAGGGTTCTGGGATCGAGCCTGAGCCCTGGAGCCCCAGCAGCCTACCAGCTCTGCACTTAGCAACAAGTCTGCTTGTCCCCTCCCCCTGCTCAGCTCTCTGTCTCTCTCTTTCTCTCTCTCTCTCAAATAATTAAATAAAATCTCTAAAAATATTTCTAAAACAGACACGATTAATTTATGGTGACAGAGTCTTGATAGTTTAGTTGTGATTTTCTTTGTGGGGGTTAATGACTATAAAGGACCATGAGGATTGCTTCTGGGCTAAAGTTAATGCTGTATATCTTGAATCAGGTGGTCCCTGACTGATCTGTTGGTCACTTTGTAAAATTCACTGAATGCTCTAAGAGTTTTGCACTTAAATGTATATAAAAGCCTCCAGAGGAGAGGCTGTACTTTGTAGGCTATAATAGACTATGCATATGTACATGTAGCCTCTCTATATAAATATGCATTTTATAATCATTTTATAGATTTGTCCTTCATTGTGACCATCCATATCAATAAATACACTAATACAATATCAAAATTTGCCATATCTTTCGTTTACTTATCTGATTAAAATTTGAATCACTTTTAACTCCAAAGTACATTGTATTTTTTAATATAAAAAATTAAATAAAAATATTTAACTCATAGCAAGTTACCAAATTAGTCATATTTTGTATGATTTCCCTTGAGATATATATTGGTCTAAAAAATTCTGAGAAATAAGGTAATTCCAGTGAAATGATTTCAAGACAATTTAATTTCACATTTTTTCTTTCTGTGTGAGTCATTTAAGATGGGAATAGCGTCATGATTCAAATTATTAGCTAGTCATGGAATGTCAGCTTTTATAAACTGACAAAAATTAAGACTTCTGTATAAAGACTGCAGAACATTCCTAGACCAGAGTTTTCAGGTGGAAACACGAGTTAGAATAAAGTAACCTATTTTTAGGTAAATTAATTAAACATTTCTTCCTACACCTAGAAAAGTCCTATTCAGCCTTCAAGACACTGCTTAAATGATGCCCTTTTTGCATCAGTCTTACACATTGATACATGTTCCTCCTTTTCATCCTACTTTGGACAGAATCAATCAATGCCACTCCTGCATTGCCTAATGTCTAGGTCCATACCTTTATTTTAAAGAATTGTTGTTAATTGTATGTATCCATCTCTCCTTACTAAAAATGTATTCGGTGGGCGATACTGGCCTGCACGGGCAAATGTTTTGGATTCAGGAAGGTCTACCTTATCCTCAGGGTCCTCTCTCATTTCTTCAGATTATCATTTGCTTAATAGTCCACAGTTACTAAAAATATTGCCACAGATATCTTGAGAATTGAGTTTAAATTATTTCAAAATCTTTCCTAAAACAGATGTGGGCAAGAGAAGATGAGGAAAAAAGAAAAAACAGAAGTGAAAGTAGCACCTGTAGTAGATGGGGAGAAACTTGAACTGAGAAAGCCCCTTAGGACAGGAGGCTGAGGCTAGTATAGCACGAGGGTAGGAAGGAAGCAGTGTTTAACAGAGTACTCACTATACGTCAGCAATACAGCCTCAGAAATCTATTTTACCGATAATGAAACTGAGGCTCAGAAAAAGCCAGAAATTTACCAGAGTCCACCCAGTTTCATAGATATTAACAGATACCTCTAAACTTATCTCTAAAGCCCAACTTTTTATTTTTTCCCCCACATTTGCCTTGTTTTGTTGACAAGTGATATCTAGGATTAGAAAATAATTCACAGCTAGAGCATAACTGTAAAATATATAATTAAGAGGACTGTGATTTGAATCATTTGTTTTGTGCTTTTTCTTTTTTCCGATGTAGGAATTTTAAGCAATAGCCTTTTAAAAATTTATCAATATAGTTACAAATGCAGGATGAAGCTGGGGACAGATTTAGCACATGAAGAATATATTTATTATTCATAGAGATCAAGTAGGGATAAGACACCTGCTCACCACACCACTTAAAAGTACTTATCAGGAAAAAAAAACAACCGGTCATTTTTGTGAGGTTACACACTCTCAGACATGCCTGAGCCATCCGTTCAGCCAGTGAGAACCAACTGCTTTAAGAAGCCATGGCCACTGGGAGCTTTGTAACCTAGACTCATTGTGGCATAAAGAAGTTTGAAAATCATTGCCATTAAGAAACATTTTAGAGTTCCTACCTGCAATTTAATTTTGTTTATTTCAAAGTAATCGCCTTTAACATTTAGCAGGATATCTTTAATGGTAGTAAATCTTCCAAGGAAGGCTAATTTAAGTTTCAGAAGGAGAAAATAACCATTCAAAACTATTTTTCATTTGTCTCAAGAGGCATGTCCATGATGTTGATTTGTTCTTATGGCTGGAAAATGAACAGAGGGCAATCCCAAGAAGGAACTCTGGCCATGGGTTGAGCCAGGGCCACCTCTTGGAACCTCAGCCACCTTATTTTTGAAACAAGAATAATAGTGTTGACAGCAAACAGTGGACTTGTGAAAATTAAACAAATTAAGTTAGATAATTAATGTGAAATAACGACAGCATTTCAGGTACAAAGGAATTGCTCAACCAATCGTAGGTGGTGTTAAAGTAGAAATTTGACACAATTTAAGGGTGTGTTCTATATAGGAAAGCATGGGAGGTCTAAGGAAAAGCCAAACTATTTCTTTTAAGGAAATTCTAAAGGAATATAATCTGCTTAATACATAGATGGTGAATGACTTATAACCCAGTACCAATAAATGAACACACAAGGTGATAATTGTTCAAAACCTAAGATTTATAAGATGTAAAAAATGTTATAGTCAATGTTCAAAGTATGGTTTCTGTCATTCTCTGTCCATTTTTAAATCTTGCTTCATTATATGTCACGTATATCTCTAGTATCCTGAGCTATATTTGTTTTTATCCCAAGACTTTAGGCTTGGCACTTCAAGAATTTCTGATTTATGTATTTCTTCTCACCTACCCCCACAAACAACATATTGCACATTATGTGTCTCCTATACCTTCCGTCTGTTCTGTTCCCTCTGTTACCTGCCTAGCTGAGCCTCTCATTGCTATCATCTGGATAACTAGAACATCACCTGAGAGTTTGTCATTTACCATCGCCCAATTGTCCATCTCATATCATGGTGTCACATTAATCTCCAAACAGTACATCAACAATCATATCACTTCCTTGCTCAAAGACCTTCAATGCCTTCCAGTTTCCAAATAAATCAACTTCCAATTTTTCACGATGTCAGTAAGGCTCTCCAAGGTGTAATTCCAATTTGTCTTTCCGACCTTATCTTCAACTACGCCAGCACAAACCTTATAGATGCTGACTCTATGCCATGACTTTCAATCTCATGGCCATTCAGTTCTCACAACAGCACCATGATCAGGTACCGTATTAGCATTTCCAATTTACAGAAGCATAAAATAATATTTACTAGTGTTAATAGTATTGATAATTATATGTTAACTTTATAGGTTTATATTTCTTTTTCCATATCTTTATATTTTTATAATTTAACATTAATTTGACCAAATTCCACATAGAAAAGCATTGCTATGGAGATTTTCTTTTTTTTTTTTTTTTAAGATTTTATTTATTTATTTGAGAGAGAGAGAATGAGAGACAGAGAGCA
>NW_027733141.1:0-311 GCF_054177405.1 Leptonychotes weddellii | reverse complement strand
TATTAGTTTCAAGTGTACAATATAGTGATTCAGCACTTCCATGTATTTCTCAGTGCTCATCAGGGTAAGTGTACTCCCAATTCTCTTCACCCACCTCCCCCATCCCCCCACCCACCTCCCCTCTGGTGACCCTCTGTTCTCTATAATTGAGTCTGTTTTTTGGGTTGTCATTCTTTTTTTTTTCTTTTTTCTTTTTTTTCTTTTTTTGCTTTGCTCATTTGTTTTGTTTCTTAAATTCTGCATATGTGAAATCACATGGTATTTGTCTTTCTCGGACTTATTTCACTTAGGATTATACTCTCTAGCTCCAT
>NW_027733140.1:0-311 GCF_054177405.1 Leptonychotes weddellii | reverse complement strand
AGCCATGTTCCCATAGACATGTAGATATAGCCAGGATTAGAAACCAGCTGAGAACGACAGCTCCGAGGAGACCACGAAGGGGAGATGGCAGACACAAACCAAGGGAACAGGATGGATGAAGTAAACTAAAAAGATGTGGTAGCAGAGTAATGGGCTTCCAAGGATGCCCATGTCCTAACCAAGCCCCAGAACAGTTGGGATACGTTGGGGTAGCTGGCACTGATGGTAGAGAAGTTCTCTGGGGCATCAGAAGCCAGAGCTCATCTGCAGTCAGCAAGTGGGGGCTACTGAGCAGGAGGCTGGCCACTGGG
>NW_027733139.1:0-311 GCF_054177405.1 Leptonychotes weddellii | reverse complement strand
TCTACTAATTAAAAGAAATTTTTGAAACATTTACAGATTAAATGAACCAATGTTTGGAACTGGTTTTAAAGTAATTCAATGGGGGTTGTGAAAGAGAGAACACAGTTGGATTATAGAGGAAACCAGATTGCTTATAAATTGATATTTGTTAAAATTTAGTAATGGGTTTAAATATATTTACTATATTTTATAATAAAATCTATAAGACATTTACTATATAATAAAATCTTAAACTTAAATTTAATATAATTTAAAAACTAAAGGGGCGCCTGGGTGGCTCAGTTGGTTAAGCGACTGCCTTCGGCTCAGGT
>NW_027733138.1:0-311 GCF_054177405.1 Leptonychotes weddellii | reverse complement strand
AAAAAAAAAAAAGAAATGATTGGAAATTAGTTATTATTGGACCACAGCCACAAGTCTGCTACAAACACTTTGCTTAGTCATCTCCACGGAGCTGGTTCTTTCCTCTGTCGTCGTTGTGGTCATTAGCCTTTTTTCTTTGTGTTATTAGGTTTTTGTCTGTTTCTTAAATTCTGTGACTTATTCATGTTTGTATTTCCAGGTGCTACTGTACTATCCTGAATATGATCATAAAAATAGCAGATAAACTTTACTGGATATTATTTGCCAGGCCCTCTTCTAAGTACTTTAACGTTCTACATTCTCACGAGAAT
>NW_027733137.1:0-311 GCF_054177405.1 Leptonychotes weddellii | reverse complement strand
TCAATCTAGAGGTTTCTTCTAAAAGTTCCAGCAAAGCAGGTTTTAAAGAGCCTCTATGGTTGATTGCCTTTCTTGCTGCACTTATGTAAATAATCAGACCAAGTTCTTTTTAAAACTACAATTACTTGGTGAGCAAATTACTGTTAATTTGGCTATACTTAGTAGAAATAAGGGTGACTGTAGAGGAAAAATGTTTCAATAACACACCAGAGTGATTACTTGATTCCAGTCCTGTTCATTAAAATCTGGACTAGATCCTGATGTTCTCTATCTTCCTAATATGTCCGACTACAAGTCTCAAAACTAACATT
>NW_027733136.1:0-311 GCF_054177405.1 Leptonychotes weddellii | reverse complement strand
CTCAGTGGAATAAATAGGACTTCAGAGCAAGAACATCAGTCTCAACAAAGGGCATTTTCAGGGAAAGCTGCTCTGCAGGCTTGGATAATTAAAAAAGAAAATGCAGAGGAAGACATTTTGTGGGATGCCTTTTTTAGAAGGACAAAACATATATATATTCTTCTTATCCGTAGTAAAACATCAACACCTTCTTGAATACAAAGGAATTTAGATTCTGAAGTAAATGCTTTAATGAGGGACAGATAATAAGTGTGAATTGAAACTAATTGGTGTTTCAGATTACTGAGCTGGTTGAAAAACCATTTGTGATG
>NW_027733135.1:0-311 GCF_054177405.1 Leptonychotes weddellii | reverse complement strand
GTGGGCATATTGTTAGAGATCCTGGTATTTTTCGTTTTGTTTGTTTATTTGACCTGTTGGTTCCAAGAAAGCTGTCAGCACTGTACTAACCTGAATGTGGATTTTCCCTTTCGGCAGATGATTGTGATGAGCCTCTGGTGTCTTCCTTGTCTCAGGCATCATTCAGCAGTTCATCTGAACTTTCTAGCAGTCATGGTGCCGGATTTGCAAGGCTAAATCGAAGAGATGGTAAGTCTGCTTTTTTCCTTCTGATTGGCTCATGATGAATCTCATTAATTTTCCATTCTCTTGTAATAAAATCATTATAAGTG
>NW_027733134.1:0-311 GCF_054177405.1 Leptonychotes weddellii | reverse complement strand
CTACTCAGTGACAGGGCATCCTACAGTCCTGGGGGAAGGAGAAGATGGGTCATCTGGGTCAGTATGTCTTGCCTACCTGAGAAGCCACTGCAGGCAAGGCCACCAAATGCAAATGAAGGGCAGGAAGCCCTGAAAACGTGAGTAACTGTAGTCAGTGGTGACACGGTTATCTAGTGGGTTTGGGCAGCATCTCACAAAGAAGTGTCCATGGAAGCCTGATTTGAGAGGTGATTGATAAGAATAAAATCCGTGGTCAAATTTGCCTAGTGAATACAGCACATTCCTTCCCTTCTTCAAGACCTGCAGTGCAC
>NW_027733133.1:0-311 GCF_054177405.1 Leptonychotes weddellii | reverse complement strand
TAGCAGTGAATGTCCAGTAAATAACAAGGAGACATTGCTAACTTTCTCTCTTGAGACTTGATTGCTTCACATTGTAAGTCTGGAAAGCAACTGAGAAGTAGACTTTAAACATCTAATATTAGCAGGATCTATAAGGCCTTTCAATGTAAAACCTATCCTATTTCCGTCTTTTGAAATTTGCTGGTTAAATAGTTAATGTAATCAGTACTACAATAGATGTTAAGTTATGCATTTAATCTTGGAAGATAAAAAAAAAGTACATGATACCACTTGTTTCTTCTAGAATTAATAATAAAGAAGGCCGAACAATT
>NW_027733132.1:0-311 GCF_054177405.1 Leptonychotes weddellii | reverse complement strand
TGCTGATTAGCCTTATAACCATTAGATTGTAGAGTATGTATATGAATAAAGTATTCAATTTTATTGATGCTGCCAAGTTACTCTACAAAATTTTATATTAGTTTATACTCTTCTGTGCAATATTCTGGGGTCCCTAAAACTTTAAGTGGGACTTTGTATTATGAGACTTATATTTTTAAAATTAGTTTGATGGGTACAACTGCTACCTTATTTTTGTTTTAGTTTGCTTTTCCTTAATTATTAGTGAGGTTGACCAACTTTTTCATACGTTTATTGACTGTTTTTGAATCCTCTTCTGAACTTGTGAATTT
>NW_027733131.1:0-4904 GCF_054177405.1 Leptonychotes weddellii | reverse complement strand
GCGTAGGGGGCGGTGACAGCAGTGCTGTGTGGGTACACCTGTCTGCCTCATCTTGTTCTTGGGTCCTGTTCGGGTACCTGTGAGGTAACCTCCCTGTCTCCCCCACATACCTGGAAGGGTCTCTGAGTCCCTCGTGCCCACGTTGTTTGTCGTAAGTGACGGAAAGCTAGAGGGGGCTGACATCTCAGGACACGAGACTGTAGAGAAACAGGAGAGATGACCTTCTGTACTTGGGGAGAAGAGAGCCTGTCCAGGATTGCCGGGGCAGGAGCAGGGGGCCCTGGAGGGAGGCCCCTCAAAGGTCTAGGGCAGAGTGATGGGTGTACGACCCCGCCAAGGCCGCACACCCCAGGCACCTGCAAGTGAGGCTGGGTTGTTCTCAGGTCCAGCTCCAAGGGAAGTTTGATTTCCAAGGCAAGACAAAGACAGGATGATTTCTTCCCCGGGTTCTTCCTTTTGCCTAGAAGTCCTGTCGAGGTGATGGTAGGGGTTTGAAGGAATTAGGGAAAGGTACAACCGAGAGAGGCTGCAGTAACCCACAAACTTTATCGGATGGCACTTGGAAGAGATTGTAAGAGACTAGCCAGAGGCTTACAGCAAAGGGACCACTCTTCAGAGGGGGAAGAGAGTAGGGGCCTCCCTGCGGGGAAGGGGCCTAGAGAGGGCTCAGGTGTCTAGGTGATGTTGCTCAGCTGCAGAGAGCTCCCAAGGGCCTAGAGGCTTAGAGCCTTAGAATTATAAGACCCTGTCTTTTCAGTATCAGGAGAGGTTCATGGGTTATGTAAAGCAGGCTAAATGGCAAAAAATCTGCTTGCTTATGCTATTTAAAATGCTTTTTTTAAAATTTAATTTGTATTATTTAATTAGATGTGTAAAAATTTGAGTTTTGTGCCTGTGGGCTTTTGAGCTAACTGGTCTTAGCCTGCAGTGCAGAATTAACCTACCTAGGGGTCAGTGTATGGAGGCCATCTTTGGTCCATTTATATAACAGTGACAGAGTTTTCTGTTCCACAATTGAAAATAAAATGTCTAATAATGTAAACACTTGGGGAGTAGTAACTCATTGGTGTTAACATATTTCAGTCAAAGTTTAAAAATACTTCCAGGTTCCTTCCTCGTTTGACAGGGGGTCTAGAAATCTGGGAAACATCACTGACCAGCAGGACTGAGGGGGTGGGTAGCTGATGTGCAGGAGGAGGAGGCTGGGCAGTGTGTAGAACTTACACATTTTTTGGATGGAAGGCATGGCGATATAGGAAAAAGACCACATTCAGTGGAATCCGGGACATAAACTGCTTCTCCACCACATCTTGCTGCATGATCTCAAGCAAGTTAGCTTTTGGTGCATCATCCTTGAGTATTTGTAGAATGGAGATAATACCTACCTTGGCAGTTTGTTAGAATTATTGGCTATTTGCCATCTTCTTGGAAACCTCTGTGCCATGAGAACCAGGTGGAAGAAGCAGCGAATGCATAGGCTGAGGCGTAACAGAAGAAAGATGGAGCCAAGGTCCAAGTAGACCACTAGCTTGTGCACCCTTGGAAGCCACAGGAGCAGAAATAACAAAAGCCAGAGGACAGGGATGCTGGTACAAATTGTTGGACTGGACACCCACTTTCTAGAGGTTGGTTCAGTGGATCTAGAACATCTATCGCCATCTGATTGCAATGACCACCTTTGAGAGACCTACCTTGCTCATACCAAAACAGTCCCCTTTGGTCCTTTGTGACTTTCGGGGCTCATTCTGTTTTCATTTGTGGCTGCATGTAACATGTGTACAATAAATCATCTCTTCTGTCTTAGCGGGAAAAAAAAAAAAGAATTATTGGCTACAACAGAAATAAAGGTGCCTGACGAAGGCCAATAAAAGGTTACCAGAAAATTCTTACAACCACAGATTTTCCTGTATTAATCATATTGGTCTCTGTATTTGTTTCTTAGAGCTGCCATAACCAATCATCACAAGTTTGGTGGCTTAAAACAACATTCTCTGTCTCTGTCTTCACGTGGCCTTCCCCTCTGGGTCTGTGTCTCTTGTCTTCTGTCTCTTATAAGGACACTTGTTATTGGATTTAGGGTCCTCCTGGGCAACCCCGGATGATCTCATCTCAGTATCCTTCATTACATCAGCAGAGACCCTTTCTCACAGGTTTGGGGGGATAAGACCTGGGGGAAAAGACATATCTTTTTGGGGGATACCATTCAACCCATTATACTCTCTATCCGTATCCTGATGATTAGAAAGTGTACTGGGGCACCTCATGGCCTGCACTAGGTGTCCAACTTGGGGGAATGATGCTTTTTAGACATCAAAGAAGTTCATTCTTAGCTTATTGTAGAACATTTGAAAGATAGAGAGGAATATAAAGAAACCAGGGGGAAAATGCATCTGCTTACCAGTATGCATTCTCTCCAGCAGAGTGGGAGAAAGTGGCTTATTTTTGCCTGATTTCCTGCTTCAAAACCTTCATGCTTCCCTGTACTTCTTTCAAAGATTCCCTGGCTGCAGATGCTCAATCCTCCCTGTTACGGGCTAAGATGTGTCTCCACCCCCACCCCAAATCCATATTTTGAAGTCCTAAGCCCAGAACCTCAGAGTGTGACTGTACTTGGAGATAGGGTCTTTAAGGAAGTAATGAAGTTAAAATGTGGGCATTGTGGTGGGCCTTAATCTAATACGATGGGTGTCCTACAAGAAGAGATGAGGACACAGACACACACGGAAGGAAGACCATGTGACGGCACGGGAAGAAGACGGCCATGTACATGCTGAGGAGAGAGGCCTTGGAAGAAACCAGCCCTGCTAACACCTTGATCTCAGACTTTCAGCCTTCAGGATCATGAGACAGTAATTTGTGTTGTGTCTGGGGTTCTTTGTTACAGCAGCCCTAGGGGGCTAATACCCGCCCCTCACCCACTGCCACCCAGCAGCCCCACACTGTTGCCTTATGGTACTTAGATACCTGTAGGCAGAGGTTTCTGCAGGGCCCACCCTGGGTGTGAGTTGAATGCCCGGGAACAGGAAGGCCAACTCTATGGATGGACATTTGTGCGGGGTCCCAAACCAGTTTCCCATTCTAGTTAGCCTTAGAGGAGTAAAGCCATCTATTGTTACACTGCTGGCTTAGGGAAGGTTGTCTCCTGCAGTGATGGCTGGGAGGAGCAGCAGGGCAGGAAGGAGTTGGTCTGTTCTGAGTTGTGCCCTTCTTCTTGTCTCCTCACCCCGTGTCATCATGGGCTCCTTTAGGGCTGGTGCAGGTTTTCCCCTCCGTGAATCCTCTCTCTGGAGTCTGGAGCAGAGAAGGAGCTCTCCGTGTTTGGTGAATGACTCCTTGAATTCTGGGGATCCAAGAATGCTTCATGCTGTCACTAAATTTATGGTACAGTGTTTGGGTTGAATTTTGAAGCAGAACACTTTATTTACACAATCGCCATGTATACATTTTCCTGAAATGTGTGTATTTCTGACTATGATATCTTTGGTTTTCCAGAAAGTGCCATCCAAAGAACAATTTCTCCTCAGGACTCAGCAGTACTTTAGATGTCCGTCCTGCTGACTGTGATCTAGAAAGTACTCTATAGTAATAGTGAGTGTTCGTGGAGTACTCACTATGCCAAAGGGAGGTAGTGTTACTGTCCCCCATTAACAGATGGCGAAAACCAAGCCTTTGAGAGGCTAAGCAACTTGTCTAGGGTTACATGCCAGTAAGATGTGTGGCTGGAACTCCTCAAATCAGGGCTCTCTGAGTCCAGGGCCCCTCTGAATTTGAGCACCCTCTCAATACTGTCTGAAAACTCTAACTCCCATAAGGCAGTCCAGGCAGGAATTTGCAATCAAAGTGTAATGGTACTTAGCCTCCTTAACGGTGTTGCTGTGCTGATAATTGAGTGAATATAGAGCAGGAAACACTTAGAGTCTGTTTCCAGGAATGGGCTGGTCTTCCCCTCTTGTAGAAACTCTGCTAGACAGAAACTCTTGTGGGATTGAATTACTTCACTAAATTTCCTCCACCAAGCATAGTGCTTGTTGAAGAAATGCTGACCAATGGCATCATTTTGCAGACTAGCTGCTATGCTTTGTTATTATTATTATCAGGATTCAATTAAAGTATTACATGTATTATTTTCTATCAAGGTTTTTTCCTTGTAACATTTTCCCACAGTTTCATTTGAGAGTGGGGTTTTATTTTATTTTAGTAGTTAAAAATAAAGCAACTCCCAAGTGTTAAGAAATGAAAAACTTTTTTTTTTCTTCCCATGAGTCATGGTTGACAATAATGTCATTTAAAAGTTAGATTGTACAGGCATTTTAACACCCATAAATTACAGGGTTTATTTTGTGAGCTGGAGTGTTAAGACATTTAAGATCCTGTCTTATGTATTGGAGAGTTTATTAACATAATTATTATGTATACAAAACAATAAATTTTTTAACTTCAAAAAGTAAAATCTTTTATTCACTAGATCTGCTCAAACAGATGTTGTTTTTTAAATAATACATTATTTACTGGATCTGTGGTCCAAACAGATGTTGTTTTTAAAATAATGCATTAAGGGGTGCCTGGGTGGCTCAGTTGGTTAAGCGACTGCCTTCGGCTCAGGTCATGATCCTGGAGTCCCGGGATCGAGTCCCGCATCGGGCTCCCTGCTCGGCAGGGAGTCTGCGTCTCCCTCTGACCCTCCTCCCTCTCATACTCTCTGTCTCTCATTCTCTCTCTCTCAAATAAATAAATAAAATCTTAAAAATAAAATAAAATAAAATAATGCATTAAAATTAATCTATAAAAGATGTTTCCTGAAAGGTTTTAGTAATTCATGCTAGATATAGAAAATGCAATAGCACAGATTTTTTTTGTCTGAGAAAGTGAGTAGATATAAATTGAGTGGATTAAAAAGTTAAATT
>NW_027733130.1:0-311 GCF_054177405.1 Leptonychotes weddellii | reverse complement strand
ACAGGACCTATATGTTGGGCTGTAGATGGACTGCTTGGTGAAAAGTACTTGGTATGCCTCACTGGGTTCAAGTCATTTTTTACAGTAAATTTCTTCTTTTTAAAATATTTAGTGCTCAATGAAGTATATTGACCTGAAAGCAGTGAATTATATAATCTCAGGATTATATCATATTGACTGTTAAGTTTTTATCATTCCTTTTTTTTTTTTTTTAAAGATTTTATTTATTTATTTGAGAGAGAGAGAATGAGAGACAGAGAACATGAGAGAGAGGAGGGTCAGAGGGAGAAACAGACTCCCCGCCGAGCAGG
>NW_027733129.1:0-311 GCF_054177405.1 Leptonychotes weddellii | reverse complement strand
AATATATGTATATTTTTAAAGATTTTATTTACTTATTTTAAGAGATAGGGAGAGACAGAAAGCGTGAGGGCGGGTAGGAGCAGAGGGAGAGGGACAAGCAGACTGTGCTGAGTGCACAGCCCAATGTGGGGCTCAATCCCATGACCCTGTGATCATGACCTGAGCCAAAATCAAGAGTCTGACACTGAACCGACTGAGCCACCCAGTCCCCCCAGTAAACCAATATATTTTTTTGTTTTAACTTGCTTTTAGATTTTACTTAAAAGTTGTCAACTCCTACCTAGGCTCTACCTCTCTCTCTTTTTTTTTTT
>NW_027733128.1:0-311 GCF_054177405.1 Leptonychotes weddellii | reverse complement strand
ATGAAAACCAAATAGCAAAATGTCCAAAGTAAGTGCCTCCTTGTCAGTATTTACTTTAAATGGAAATAAATTGAACTCTCTAATTAAAACACAGAAATAGGCAGAAAGGATTAAAAAAAAAAAGATTCAATTATATACTGTTTACAAGAGACTCATTTTAGATCCCAAAACACAAATGGTTGAAAGTAAAAGAAATGGGGAAAAAAAAAGATATTTCATGTAAATAGTGACCAAAAGACAGCAGAGGTAGCTATACTAATATCATACAAAAATAAACTTTAAATCAGTAAAGGTGAAAAAGACAAAGAAAG
>NW_027733127.1:0-311 GCF_054177405.1 Leptonychotes weddellii | reverse complement strand
AATGAGCTTTGGAAAACTAGTTATGCTTTAAACTCATGCTGAGCTGACTTAATTAAATATAAGCATGTATGCATATACTTTATAAGATGCATATCATTAAACTTGAGATTCCGTCACACTGTCATCAAAGCATACATGCAGCTGGAATGACCTCAGCCATCCTGTGGTGAATCTGTCTGGGGAGAAGAGAAAAGGAAAATGCTGTGGTTCAGAGGGAAAGGCTCTTAGAGGAGGAGAGGCCTCAATCTAATGAACAAATTGTACTTACCAGGTGTCCATCCCCATGCAGTATGCTGGACATTCTAAGGTCT
>NW_027733126.1:0-311 GCF_054177405.1 Leptonychotes weddellii | reverse complement strand
GAAGCTTTTTAACCTGATTAGCCTTCTTAGTTTTGTGTATCTATTTTAGGTAGGTGAGTAGGATTTTCTCTTCTCAGGGAAAGATTGGGCTTACTTACAGTGTGAATAATTTAGAGTGTCTTAAAATTGTGCATTTGATTATCAGCCTCTGACAGTTTAAAATGCTTGACTTTTTTTTTTTTTTTTGATGTGAGCATTGAAAAGTCATCTGAACTGACAGCTTGACTGGGCACGAAGAGGAATACAGTGAATCATATGCTCAAGTCTTTTTGAATGAAAGAGGAAAATGTATAATTATCTGAAATGACTAT
>NW_027733125.1:0-311 GCF_054177405.1 Leptonychotes weddellii | reverse complement strand
GGGGCGCCTGGGTGGCTCAGTTGGTTAAGCGGCTGCCTTCGGCTCAGGTCGTGATCCCAGGGTCCTGGGATCGAGCCCCGCATCGGGCTCCCTGCTCGGCAGGGAGCCTGCCTCTCCCTCTCCCTCTGCCTGCCTCTCTGCCTACTTGTTCTCTCTCTCTATCTCTCTGTCAAATAAATAAATAAAATCTTTAAAAAAAGAAAAAACGTCAATATAATTTTTATCTCGTCACTGGCATTTAATTTATCGTTACTAAAAATGTATTTTCCTGTACAGTACTTTATTATTTTGCTGAACTTGACATCAGTTTG
>NW_027733124.1:0-311 GCF_054177405.1 Leptonychotes weddellii | reverse complement strand
AAAATTAGAAATGTTTCAAATACCACAAGCTAAACTTACACCTAAAGGAGCTGGAAAAAGAACAACAAGTAAAGCCTAAACCAAGCAGGAGAAGAGAAATAATAAAGATTAGAGCAGAAATCAATGATATAGAAATAAAAAAAAATAGTAGAACAGATGAACAAAACTAGAAGCTGGAGGAATGTTGAGGAAAAAAAAACAAACAAACTAGTGGCATCACAATTCCAAACTTAAGCTCTATTACAAAGCTGTCATCATCAAGACAGTATGGTACTGGCACAAAAACAGACACATAGATCAATGGAACAGAA
>NW_027733123.1:0-311 GCF_054177405.1 Leptonychotes weddellii | reverse complement strand
CACTGTGATTATGTGAGGTTTTGACATTAGAACAGATATAAATCCTATTTATAGCCTGTTTATTTTGTTCACCTAAAATATCATATTTTTTTTTCATTACATTTTCCAACTGATCATACTGGTCTGAAGGAATGCTACTGATCTTTTTTTTTTTTTTTAAGATTTTATTTATTTATTTGAGAGAGACAGAGATCGAAAGACCAAGCAAAAATGGGGAGAGGGTAGAGGGAGAGGGAGAAGCAGACTCCCCACTGAGCAGGGAGCCCAACTCTGGGCTAGATCCCAGGACCCCGGGGATCATGACCTGAGCC
>NW_027733122.1:0-311 GCF_054177405.1 Leptonychotes weddellii | reverse complement strand
AAATGTACCTTGGGGCTACATTCTCTTGGGGCTACCTTCCCTTGGCCTCTACATCAGCACTCACAATGTTCCAAAATAGCTCTCGGATTACCTGATAGTACATATAATATCACTGTGAGAAATTTGCTACTAATGTTTATCTTGGTCTCTTTTAATCTCTTGGGGAGCTCATGTACTATGTACTCACTGTGTTCTACCTGCACTGAAGCAGGTAAAGCTGACAGAGCACAGTGCCTTCTGTATGTGTTTAAATAGCTTGATTTCCAACTATATTGCTATCTGTTTTATTGTTAGATAATCTCTATCAGTTT
>NW_027733121.1:0-311 GCF_054177405.1 Leptonychotes weddellii | reverse complement strand
GGTTGACATAGTGTTTGGGACATAGTCAGAATTCAGTACATTTCTGTCAAAAGAATAAATGAATGGTAAGAGTAACCGCTTATGCAAAAGACGGTTACCTCTGTGAGGGCTCTTTTTTTTTTTTTTTTTTTTTTTTGTGAGGGCTCATTTTTAAAGTCTGCACTTTACTTTCTAGAAAAGGAGTTACTTCGTTCATTGAGAGAGTTACTTTCTCCAGGCTCCGAGGCTCTATTTCTCCCGTTAGGTTTCTGTGATATCAGGAATCCACTAAAGGGCAGAATAAGGCTGTGAGCTGCTTCCACAGGGGCTAA
>NW_027733120.1:0-4904 GCF_054177405.1 Leptonychotes weddellii | reverse complement strand
GCGCCCCGCCGCCCCGGGAGCAGGGGGAGGGACGCCGGCCCCTCTGGCCGCGGGCTACTCCGCCCCGTCAGTTGGTCCGCGCGTCTGTCGGTCGGTGCGTCCGTGCCTCCGGCTTCGCCCTCGCAATGGCACCCTGGCTGCCGCTGCTGTCGCTGCTGGGGCTGCTCCTGGGCGCCGCTCCCGCCCCGCCCCGCCGAGCAGCCGACGCTCAGGCCCGGGAGGCGGCGTACCCGGAGCTGCTGGGGCCAGCCCGGTTCGCCCTGGAGATGTACAACCGCGGCCGGGCAGCCGGGACGCGAGCGACGCTGGGGGCCGTGCGCGGTCGCGCCCGCCGGGTGAGGACGCGCCGGGGGTGGGGGCTCCCGGGGCCGGTGCGCGGGGGCCCTGGTCGGAGGGTTGGGAACTTTGGCCTGGACCCCGGGTGGGGGCGCTGGACGCCGGAGAGACGAACTTCTGGTGCTCGGGAAAGGGAAGGGGGTAGGGCGGGGCTGTGGGAAGGACGGGCTGGGGAGGGAGTGGATGTGCCTGCCTCACCCGCCCCTCCATCCAGGCGGGCAAGGGGTCGCTGTACTCACTGAAGGCGACCCTAGAGGAGCCTCCCTGCAATGACCCCACAGTGTGCCAGCTCCCTGTGTCCAAGAAAACGCTGGTGAGTGATAGGGGCTCTTGTGATTCCCCCGCTCCCATGATGAGTTTGGGTCAAGTGTTGAGGAGGCAGCAACTACCCCACCCTGAGTCATTTCCCAAGGCTCTGAGGGCCAGAGACTAAAATGCCCTAAGAGTGGGCATGACAGGGTGCTGACTGCCTCACTCTGCGCCGTGGGGGGGATCGCCTTATTCCTTGGAGGTGGTCTTCACATGAGGCCCTTCCAGCGCCATCTTGCCAAGGCCTTGCTCCCATCCCAGCACCCAGACTGGCTTCCTCCTCTCCCTTCAGCTCTGCAGCTTCCAAGTCCTGGATGAGCTAGGAAAACACATGCTGCTGAGACGAGACTGTGGCCCAGTGGATACCAAGGTTACAGGTGCTGGGAGAGCCCAAGGAGGCTGGCATAGTTCAGACCAGACTTCACTCAGGGTTCAACCTTGATTTCTTCTCTGTTCCAACCCTATTCAGATGACAAAAATGAGACACTGAGTTCAGTCCTTCCACTGTTGAACAAGGAACCCCTGCCCCAGGTGAGGCGCCCATCTCCATCTGGCAGCTGGCTGCTGCTTTATTTCCTCTTCTCTTTCTCTCCCCCTGGCCTGGGCTCCCTGGTGGATCTGTGAAGGATTCCTTGTAAAGACCCCTGTGCCCTTTACAGGATTTTTCTGTGGAAATCGCTTCAATCTTCAAGGAGTTCGTTACCACCTATAATCGGACATATGAGACGAAGGAGGGTGAGGACCCAGCCTTGGCTGTACCTGGCCCAATCAGATCAGGACCTTCCCCCCACTTGGTACCTGGTGTTGGGGAGGGGAAGGACACACGAGGCAGAGCATCCACTCAGGGACCCCTTAAATCTCCAAGTTCTTGCCCAACCTCACAGGACTAGACTGCTACCTCAGGTACCTGGCCCCTTCTCCCATCTGTTTTTCTTGTCAGAAAGCATGGGTCTTCATCATTCTGGATCGAATGGGAAGGGGTAAAGGCCAGATTTTCTCTGCTGGTGCCCCCACCTCCCCAGCATGATAGTCTTTTTCCCATGACCCCCTGTCTGAGGATGCCCTTTGGAGCCCATTTTGGTTATGCCTTCACTCCTGGGATACCATCAATTCAGTGTGGCCCCAAAAGTTGTTCCCACCTCCCCCTCATCACTTGTGGGTCTGGACCTCTCCTCACCTCCAGCCCTCCCCAGAGTTCTGTCTTTGAAAAGAGCTTCAGGCCTGATCCAGAGCCCACCTACTCCCCAGGGATACCCAAGTGCCTTTCCTCTTATCATCTGCCTGGGGTCCAAGCCTTTTCTCTCCTGCTCCTTGGTTCTCAGAAACCCAGTGGCGCATGTCTGTCTTTTCCAACAACATGATTCGAGCGCAGAAGATCCAGGCACTGGACCGTGGCACAGCTCAGTATGGGATCACCAAGTTCAGTGACCTCACAGGTAGAAGTGGTGGCCAGAGCCCTCATGGAGCCTGGAAGAGTTAGGGTCTGCTCCCAAGGCCCCTGATCAGGGCTGCCTTATACTCTCCCCCGCCCCCATCCCCTGTCCACCTTTGCCCACAGAGGAGGAGTTCCGTACCGTCTACCTGAATCCCCTCCTAAGAGAGAACCGCGGCAAGAAGATGCGCCTAGACAAGTCCGTTAGCAGCTCTGCCCCACCCGAGTGGGACTGGAGGAGAAAGGGGGCTGTCACCAAAGTCAAGGACCAGGTTGGACCCCTAAGAGGCAATGGCAGGACATGAGGACTGCACTGAGGTTGAGAGGGGACCCAGCCCATCTCTGCCCCTCTCTTGCAGGGCATGTGTGGCTCCTGCTGGGCTTTCTCAGTCACCGGCAATGTGGAGGGCCAGTGGTTCCTGAAACGGGGGGCCCTGCTCTCCCTCTCTGAGCAGGGTGAGCATCCTACTCTACACCCTTGACCCCCTGCCCAGCCCCTCCAGAGGGCTCCTCAGGACCAGCCTTCTGTCTCCTAGAGCTCTTGGACTGTGACAAGTTGGACAAGGCCTGCCTGGGTGGCTTGCCCTCCAATGCCTACTCAGCCATAAAGACTCTGGGTATGCATTCATGGGATCGGGAGGGGCAGTGGGACTTAGCATGAACTGGGTTCAGGTCTTAATGCTGACCCTTAATGAAGACCTTGAGCAAGTCAGCTTTTTGACTTCATCTGTGAAATGGGGCTCATCTTGCCCACTTCATAGAACTGCTCTAAGTATCAAGTGAGGAGGTAATACATAAAGTCCTTGATGCATAGCAGGGGTCTTGGTGTTTTTGCTGCTTGGAGGTCCATATTTCTGTAACACCACTGAGTCAGGTAGCAACACACCTCACCCTTGAGAGGAGGTAGTGACTTAAACTGGCAATTCAATTCAGTGGTGGGCCTCAGCGGCCATGGGATGAAAGGCTGAGGGACTGGGGTGGTTGTACAGAGACTGGAAACCTGGTGGGTCTGGGCCACACTGGGAGCAGACTTGTCTGAGCAGGACAAGCAAGCCAAGATGAAGAGCCCCAGGAGTGCTGGGATGAGTAAGGATCAGAAGTTGGGCATCGAGTCCCATCCCCCGCCATATTTCTCCCTGATTCTTCCCTCAGCCCCCTTAGTCTCTGTTTTGTCATCTCTAGAGGGAGGCTGTTGTTCAGAGGGCACGGCCTTGGTCTGGGGCGGGCAAGGACCTTAGGACCTCACAGAAGGGGCTGGGTGTAGCCCCTGGCCAGGAGAAGACGCGTGTATGGTCCACGGGGGCCCATATTTTCTCTCCCCACCCCATCCCACCCCCACCATTCCCCAGGAGGGCTGGAGACAGAGGACGACTACAGCTACCGCGGCCACGTGCAGACCTGCAGTTTCTCCGAAAAGAAGGCCAGGGTCTACATCAATGACTCAGTGGAGCTGAGTCGGAATGAGGAGAGTGAGTGAGGGCCAGGGTGAGGGTGGGGACAGACCAGGTGGGGCTGGGGCCTGGCTGTCCCTGACGCTGTTCCTCGCCTTTCTCAGAGCTGGTGGCCTGGCTGGCCAAGAAGGGCCCCATCTCTGTCGCCATCAACGCATTTGGCATGCAGGTAAGGCCCCAGCTCGGCTGCCCCTGCCTGTCCCTTGCCAGCTCCCTTCCCGCTTCTCCTTGGAGGTGGCCCCCTACTCTTTATTCTCCCCACCCCCAGTTCTACCGCCACGGGATCTCCCACCCACTGCGGCCCCTCTGCAGCCCTTGGCTCATCGACCATGCTGTGCTGCTCGTGGGCTACGGCAACCGTGAGTTCCCCTGACCCCCTTTCTGACCATCCCCCTCAGATCACGGGCAGAGGTTGAACCGCAGCCTCTCAGGACCTCTGGAGAGGGAAATTGAGGGAATTCCTGGGAACCCTGTTCTTATCCCTGCTGCGGTCCATGGGCCAGGCAGGAGTCATCTGTTCCCTCTCTGGATGGGAATGCTGAGGCAGTGGAAGGTTGAACTGTTACAGATAAATGACCTGCTAGAGGCGGGGTGGGGGTGGGGTGGGGTGTGTGTGGCGCTGGGTGCCCTCCCCCACCCAGAGCCACACCACGTCTCCAGGAGGGTGGCAGGTGGGCCTGTCTGCCTTTCTGCTCCTTTCGCAGTAGGTCACGGCAGATAGTGGGAGAGTGCAAAGGGCTGGGGGCCCTGACTGGAGAATTGGGGGCCCCTGACCCCCTGCACTCTGCACTGCCCCCCAGGCTCTGGCATTCCCTTCTGGGCCATCAAGAACAGCTGGGGCACTGACTGGGGCGAGGAGGTGAGTCTTGTCTCCTTGGCCCCGGCTCTCCAGCCCCACCTTGCCCTAGCGCACTCACCAGCCCACCTGCCTTCCCGCCAGGGTTACTACTACTTGCATCGTGGGTCCGGGGCCTGTGGTGTGAACACCATGGCCAGCTCGGCAGTGGTGAACTGAGGAGCACCAGCTCAGGACCTGGTGCTGACCAGAGCAGCCCCTTCCTCAGCCTGACCTGCGTGTCCAGGCCCCTTCCCAGGAGGCAAGCTGGCTGAGGGACAGGCACCGGGTACCTCAGGGTGAGCAAAAGGCACTGGGCTAGGGCAACACCCCTACCCCTCCCCACCCCACCCCTACCCTGAAGTTCCCCAGTGGCACCTTTGTTGACTTGTGGTAGCTAGAAGGCTCTTGGGGTAAAGGATGATGTCCTGGCAGCTAAAGCTGGCTGGGGCAAGAACCTTGGGCTTGGGTAAGGAGCAGGTTGGAAGAAGATATTCTGGTCATAAACCCAGCTTTGTCCTCAGCAGGCTCTGGCTTCCTG
>NW_027733119.1:0-311 GCF_054177405.1 Leptonychotes weddellii | reverse complement strand
CGAAGGCAGTCGCTTAACCAACTGAGCCACCCAGGCGCCCGAACAATTATTAATAGTACCACCAAAGAGATATTTCTTTCTTTTGATAATATGTGATTTAAGCTTTTATTAGTTGACTTTCAGATATTATTTTTTTGTAGGATCAGGCTTGGCTATATAACTATGTCTCCCTAGTGATTTTGGGTTTTCCCCATGCTGAATTGCAGAGTAAGATTGTGAGTATCTCCAGTGTATAAGAAAGCAACTTCTTGACTGAATCTTAGCTGAAAAGCAATTCCCCTTATTGATCGGGAATATGAAATTCATGATAT
>NW_027733118.1:0-311 GCF_054177405.1 Leptonychotes weddellii | reverse complement strand
CACAGGCCCAGCTTAACTGTAACAGAAGACTTCTGGTGATGTGTTTCCCAACAGCCATTATTTCCTTACAATAGTCCCATTTATTGTTTCCATTAGGATTATCACTTGGTCCTAAGCTATGCATACATAAAAAATTTTACTGTTACTCCAGAGAATTGTATTCAGATACAACCAGTATGGGTTGCTTTTCAATTGTTTTTGAGATTTTTTTTTCACTGGGAGACTGTCAAAATGGACTTTTTCTCCATTGTACCAAGGTTTCTCATAAACACTGCTCTCAAAGCCTGTTTCACATCTTTGTTCCTCAGGCT
>NW_027733117.1:0-311 GCF_054177405.1 Leptonychotes weddellii | reverse complement strand
GAGCGCCCGTGTGGCTCAGTTGGTTAAGCGACCGCCTTCGGCTCAGGTCATGATCCTGGAGTCCCAGGATCGAGTCCCGCATCGGGCTCCCTGCTCAGCGGGGGGGTCTGCTTCTCCCTCTGACCTTCTGACCCTCTTCCCTCTCATGCTATCTCTCATTCTCTCTCTCAAATAAATAAATAAAATCTTAAAAAAAAAAAGTGATACAGAACATTACAAAGAAGAACATCAGTTAACATTTTCTAAAGCAATTTAAAGTTTGCACAGCTTTCTCACATACATCATTTTTGTTTATCTTCTCCTCAAGCCCA
>NW_027733116.1:0-311 GCF_054177405.1 Leptonychotes weddellii | reverse complement strand
CGAAGGCAGTCGCTTAACCAACTGAGCCACCCAGGCGCCCGAACAATTATTAATAGTACCACCAAAGAGATATTTCTTTCTTTTGATAATATGTGATTTAAGCTTTTATTATTTGACTTTCAGATATTATTTTTTTGTAGGATCAGGCTTGGCTATATAACTATGTCTCCCTAGTGATTTTGGGTTTTCCCCATGCTGAATTGCAGAGTAAGATTGTGAGTATCTCCAGTGTATAAGAAAGCAACTTCTTGACTGAATCTTAGCTGAAAAGCAATTCCCCTTATTGATCGGGAATATGAAATTCATGATAT
>NW_027733115.1:0-311 GCF_054177405.1 Leptonychotes weddellii | reverse complement strand
CTATAATTTAATTCTTACTGGCATGTCAAACCCATTATATTTAATATTGTACTCATTATTACTGTGTTCTCTATCTTGGTTAACCCAATTACCCAAGCCATAAACTACCCTTCCCCTGTTGACTTCCTTGCAACTTTCAAACCATCTTTTATAGGGTTCCCACTTGAATATTCATTTATTTATTCAAATCACATTTCATATGCAAATTTCAAACCAGCTATGTGCCAGGTCTGTTTGGGGTGCTAGGGATACTACAGTGAACAAAACAAAGGTCCTTCTCTCTCTCTCTCTTCTTGTTTTTTGTTTTTTGT
>NW_027733114.1:0-311 GCF_054177405.1 Leptonychotes weddellii | reverse complement strand
TGGAATTTTCTACCATTTGACCAAAATTTTCTCATTTCCCCAACCCCCATGTTTACTAATAGACCCAAATATCTTTTTAATCTTCCTGTAAAAATAAGAAACCAAAAGTAGATAAATTTAAACTTATGTCTATCAACTAATGTTTCAGTATTTTGTCTTATTTGCAAATGATCTAGATTAATTAATATCTATCTTTCAAATAAGTATAATTTCAAGGTTTAAAGTTACCAAAAGGATTTTGAAAACTATTTTTTTAATTTTATTATGTTATGTTAATCACCATACATTACATCATTAGTTTTTGATGTAGT
>NW_027733113.1:0-311 GCF_054177405.1 Leptonychotes weddellii | reverse complement strand
TTTTTGCCTTAAATTTCACTTTTCTTCTTTTTAAAACTTTTAAGAAGGTTTTATTTATTTATTTTGAGAGAGAGAGAGAGCATAAGCGAGCATGAGCAGAGGGGAGGGGCAGAGGGAGAGCGAGAAGCAGACTCCTCGCTGAGCGGGGATCTCCCTGTGGGACTCCATCACAGGACCCTGGGATCATGACCTGAGCCAAAGGCAGACGCTTCACTGACTGAGCCACCCAGATGCCCATTAAATTTCACTTTTCAAGGCCTTAAACTTTCTTTTGGTCCGTATTTATTTATTTATCTTATCACATTTTTTTT
>NW_027733112.1:0-311 GCF_054177405.1 Leptonychotes weddellii | reverse complement strand
CCTTCTTGTGTTCCTGATCTTAAGGGAAAAGGTCACAGCTTTTCCCCATTGGAGATGATATTTGCTGTGGATCTTTCATAGATGGATTTTATGAACTTGAGGAATGTTCCCTCTAGCCTTTTACTCTGAAGAGTTTTAATCAGTATTTTGTCAAATGTTTTTTCTGCATCAATTGAGAGGACCATATGGTTCTTCTCTCCTCTTATTAATGTGTTCTATCTTATTGATTGATTTACAAATGCTGAACCACCCTTGTATCTTGGGGATAAATCCCACTTGCTCGTGGTGGATGATCCTTTTAATGTATTGTT
>NW_027733111.1:0-311 GCF_054177405.1 Leptonychotes weddellii | reverse complement strand
CATCGGGCTCCCTGCTCCTTGGGAGCCTGCTTCTCCCTCTGCCTCTCTCTCTCTCTCTGTCTCTCATGAATAAATAAATAAAATCTAAAAAAATAAAAAAGAAAAAAAAAATAAAAGAAAAAACATCTTACACAAAACTTTTTGGAAAATAAGGGGGAAGGGATTCATCCCAATATATTTTATGAGGCCAGAATAATCTTATAACTGAAATTTGAAAATGACACTATAAAAAAAGAAATAACAGACCAATATTCCTCATGAACACACATACCCACAAAAACCTTAACAAAATTCAACAATATATTAAAAAG
>NW_027733110.1:0-311 GCF_054177405.1 Leptonychotes weddellii | reverse complement strand
ACTAAGAACATGAAATTAATCACAACTAAATACATTTGCCTGCACATATGTTAAAGAAAAGCAACCATTTCAAAAATAGCATTGAGAAACCTGAAGTTAGCAACTCCTATTTAAAAAAAAAAAACCCTAAAAACTAATGATATTGCTTGCGTTCTTTGTTCAACATCTGGCTGTCAAAGAAAATGATGGCATTTTAGGCATTTTGATATGTAGTACATATTAGAATTGGTTAATACACGCAAAGCACTTTCCGCAGTGACCAGCTCCAAAGTAAATGCTAAATTATCAGCTGCTACTGAGTTGGATCTTAA
>NW_027733109.1:0-4905 GCF_054177405.1 Leptonychotes weddellii | reverse complement strand
GACGTAAAGTGAATGAATAATTCATATGTGCCCCACTCAAATGGCAATAAGCACACAAACAATGCACGGGGAGGTGGCAGGGAGGGGGGGTGTGTTGTCCTTTTAAATAAGTCAGGGAAGGCCTTCTTGAGAGTGACATTGGAACAAAGACTGGCAGATAGTGAAGGGGGAGGCAGGTGGCTTGGGGGGGAGAACGTTCCAGGTGCAAGGAGGAAAAGCATGTGCAAAGGCCCTGAGGCAGGCCCATGTTGCTGGGACAGAGCGGCTAACAACGGAGGAGGAGAAGGTCAGAAAAGTACTGGAGTGGGAGTGGTTTGTAAGGACTTGGCTATTTCTTCATTGAAAGTCATCCTCCACTGTTTGTAGATACTGTCAAACAGCTGGTTTTACTAACTTGTCCTCATTAAATTAATGGGTTGCTTTGGTCTTGAGCAGATTCAGCCTATACTCTTAAAACCAACTGGTACTCTTCACTTTGTAAAGAACTGATTATATATATATATGTGTGTATATATGTATACACACACATACACATATGCATGTACACACATAAATGTACTAAGATGCTCTGTTGGGTGAATAAAAAAGCATAAGCCATGGGCATCCTTCTGTATATACACAACTGAGGCTGGCGGAACTCCTTCTTTTGCAAGAATCAAACAGTAAAAATGCACATTTCAACAAATGACTTTGCAGAATGAATAGAAACAGTGACATCGCTAGGACTGTTTGGTGAGAGGGGCTTCTGTGCTGTCCCTGGGGTGTTGTGTTAAGTCAGCCCCTTGGAGTAAAGCATATTCATACTGCAGAGCCTGCACGTGCCAGGCATTTCGGAGGGTGCATGCAGGGCATCTCCCTCTCTTGTCTCTACTGGAGGTGGCGTGGTCCAAGAAGGACTGCTTTTGGGGCTGACTACTAACTAACAGGCCATTCTGAATACCGCTTGGAGCCGAAAGTGCCAATCTTCCAAAACATTGCACCCTGGAAGTGCTCCATGCAGCCTGGGGAGGGCCTCCTCAGGGGGAGTGGGGGAGTCCCCATCATGCATGCCCTGCAGGTCTTTCTAAGGTCAACTATCCTGGACCCACCCCGTGCCAACCCACTGTGCTGTCAGAAACAGGCTCTGTGCTGCAGAGTAGATGTGGGGGATGGGGATGGGGGTGGCTGTGGATGAAGGGATGAAATTGAGCGCCCCCTTTCTGCCCTGGAGAGCCACACCAGAACGGGGGGCGGGGGGCAGTACGAGTAGAAAACAGTTTATAGTCAGGACTGAATGGGGAGGTGGTGCCCAGGGGTCTCCAGAGAGCCACCACTTTAAGGCTTTTTGGAAGGGGGTACCTTCTTTCTGGTGCCAGGAGTGCCAGCCACCTCTGGGCCTTTCCACGGTGTGTCTGCCCTCAGGTGACAGCAGAGCCAGAGTCTAGCCAGAGCAGAGGCCGCCTCAGCAGCCCAGGGGGTGATGCCACAGCGGCTGAAGTCCGGCAAGGCAGGGCTCACTCAGCCATGGAAACGCACTGTCGTCTTACTTATTAGAAGCATTGAAAGAAAGAAAAGGAAAAATAAAAAAAAAAAACACTGGAGGAACTTATTTTGTTAAGTCCACACCACGATGAGGAGAAAGGAATCGTGTCATAAAGAAAGAAACCCCCAAACGTGCAATAGATGCCTTCAGCTTTTACTCCAGGTCTTGTAAGTAAACATGAAAGACTCATAGAAATGGAACTTAATACACACATGGGTTTGGCAAAGCCTTTTTTCCCCCTTGCACAAATTTCCCACCACTGAGAAGTACAGCCCTTTTTTTTCCTTAACTAATGGGAAATATATTTTGATAGGTTAACTTTATTTTTGCAAAGTAGAGTGGTTTGCAAAATAAGCTTGTAGATGCTAAGGGAGAGGGTGAGAACCATGTGCACCGGGGGTGTGGAGAAACCTTTTATCTCGCGTCACCAAATTCCTGATGGTAAGCTACTAGAACTAATGAATCATTTTGGAAAATATTAAATTTTTAAAGTAACAGATCCAAACTTTTCAGAACTCCGCTTGAGCCACTGGGTGGTAACAGGTAAGAGAAAGTCTGCAGTAACTTGGTGAGTATAAAGTATTCATTTAAGAGGAAAGGTGCAGTACCAAAATCCATGGACAGAACAAAAAAATCAAGCTTCCAATAAAAAAAGAAAAGACATTTACATATTCCCACTTTCAGAGGGGATGTGAACAAATAGCAAAAACCACTTAAACCCAAGAGCCCACAGTGTGGAGCCCCTTCCCACCTACAGTTACCCGTCCAAGAGGACAACCCTGTGACAACATAAGGGCGCAAAATATTGCTCTGCGGCATATTCTGGAAATAATATAAAAATAATTTCTATGGTACAGTTTAAACTTGGCTTGTAAAATTTCAACGTAACATAGCATAAAATCTACAAACAGAATACACTTAAAAACACCTTCCTTTAACAATACATTTAAAAAAAAATCATACACCCAGGTAGCCCATGTGCGGGAATTGTGAAGTAAATTACTGAAACAACCTCCACTGGGGTTCAGAAGTATCTAGGATTCTTCTGGAAACTTGCGGTCACTTAGAGACATCTGACCTTCCTGGAAAGGGAAGTTTGGCCAGATCAGAAAGGAAGGCCACTCACAGGCAGGGTCTGCCATGCACTCCGAGTCCAGGACATATGCTCAGGTGGGGCTTTCAGCCTTTCCAGAATCCGGACTGGTTTTCTTCCTTTTCTCCAGTGCCTACAAGCCACTTAGCCTTTCCCTGATCCACCAGGGGCCCCCAAGTCACAGAAGGATATTAGAGGACCTCTTGGCCCACATGTAAACAACAGAGCAGTTTCTAATAGTTACTGTTCAGCCTGACAAACTAATTTGGTTTGAGAGAACTCTGGCCAGGGACCAGGTCTAAAGAGCTCTTTTGAACAACATGGAACATTCCTGGTATACTGGACTAGTAAGTTTAATATAACAGTAGGTTCTCTCACTGTTTCAATACTGTTTAGAGGAAGGGATCCAGATCTTTCACAAAAGGAAACAGCTATTTGTAAACGATGTGGACAAGCACCCACAGGCGCCCTGGCATGCCAAGCCACCTCGTGACCACATGAAGTTGGGGGCCTTCCACGTGCCTGGAGAAGCCACCATGGTGGTCAGTAGCTGGATCTCAGGCTTTTATTCATGGCACATCTATCCGGTGGGGTGGAGCGGAGGGGACTTCGAAATTCAACGAGATAGAACATGTCACCATTTTTAAAAAATAATACCTACGGATTATACTCCCTGGTTTCGAAGGTTCTCCTCTGGTATTAAAATGGACCATGTTTAGTCTCAGCTTGCCCCCCGCCCCCTACCTTTTTTTTTTTTTAATCTGGTATGAGAAAGATAAAATATTTGCATAGCCAGTTTTGGAAATTTCTGGTTGGCTGTTTTAACATTAAAAAATTAAAAAAACACCATGAATTTACTTTATGCCTTTTTGACTTCTTGTGCACATGGGTTTGGTTTCAGAATGCACAATTAAGCATTTTCAAGGTTGGCTGTCTCAACCTTCTAAGAGTGAGGGGCGGGGCCAGAGCCATAGCCGGTGTCTACATGTGATGCAATACTTCCTGTGACCTCACAGCTTTGGATGGCAAAGCAATTGCTCAGCATGACACAAATAATCAGTCCAAAAAGCTGCCACAAACCCTCTCGATGAGAGATTTTTAAAAAACTACTTTTTTTTTTTTTCTGTGTAACAAAAGAAACCCCAGTAATATGAGGGACATGGGTGTTAGTAATTACCACACATTGAAAGTATTGTTCGGCATGAAAAGTAAAACTTCCAAAAAATTTCTCCAAGATTCTATTTAATAAATAATTTTAAGGAACCACTTATGCAAAACTTGAATAAATTACTGAAAACTCCACGTGCTGTGTAATAATTAAAAACAAAAAGGAATTACTCACAGGAGATACTCAAACTACTATAATTCTTCAAACAAGTAAAAAAAAAGTCCCCCCCTTTTTTGTTTTTTAATTTATTTTTCTTTTTTTTGCTGCTCTTTATGTCAGAGGGAAAAGCATCCTTTCTGGAGAAGGAGAAGCTAGCTCCAATGAAGAGATGGTCTACCTCCTGCATTTTCTGAGGATACACCCACAGCAAAGCTGGGCGCTATCTCCTCTCTTTCTTAGGATTATTAGAAGCTATTCTAAGGCTCTCGAAGGTTTTAAAAGTATTCTTTTGCTAGTGAGGATTTTACCCATCTTATCCGTATTTCTTGGAAACAGGATCTCTCCTTAGTGAGGCAGATTTAACTCCTCAGTGTCCTTGGCCAAGAACGGTGTTCTCCAGAGGTAATCTTGGAAGGAAGAGGCTGCATATTGCTGCTCAAAACAGGGTAGCTAAGGACACATTTTTTTTTTTTCTCAAGAAATGTAGGAGGCACCAAAAAAGGGACCACTCAGGGGTGGGGCTGCCCCCTCAGTGTGTTATGGAGCCACAGGCAGGGTTACCCTGCCCTGTAGAGGGGACCCCAATGGGAGTGGCGCCCTTTTACCTGGCTGAACCCAGACAGATGCAAGGTGGAGGTGGGGATGGGCTTCCTTCCCGGCTTCCCTCAGCCTCTTCCCTTTGGAAAGAGGCACAGGCCGGGTTTCCAAGTAGCCTAGTGTGGGGGCTTACACAGTGACCAAAGAGTCAATTCCTCGCCTCTCCCTTGGGGCACCGATGATCACTTCCTAGGGCCCCTCCGGTGATAGTTCACTGTGAAAGTGTCATCAAAGGAGAAATGTGAGCAGGCTGTCATCTTTGCTCATACATGGGCAATTCCAAATAGTGAGTTCGGAACCTTGCTTTTTGGACCCAGGGTGTCTTTGGAAAGCTCCTGTCACCTGAGCTGCCCGGCACCGGGAGCG
>NW_027733108.1:0-14235 GCF_054177405.1 Leptonychotes weddellii | reverse complement strand
TGTGTGTGTGTGTGTGTGTGTGTGTGTGTGTGTGTGTGTGTATACCACAGCTTCTTTATCCATTCATCTGTCAATGGACATCTTGGCTCTTTCCATAGTTTGGCTATTGTGGACATTGCTGCATGTACCCCTTCAGATCCCTACATTTGTATCATTGGGGTAAACATCCAGTAGTGCAATTGCTGGGTAGTATGGTATCTCTATTTTCAACTTTTTAAGGAACCTCTATACTGTTTTCCAGAGTGGCTGCACAAGCTTGCATTCCCACCAACAGTATAGGAGGGTTCCCCTTTCTCAGCATCCCCACCAACATCTGTCATTTCCTGACTTATTAATTTTAGCCATTCTGACTGGCGTGAGGTGGTATCTCATTGAGGTTTTGATTTGGGTTTCCCTGATGCCGAGTGATGTTGAGCACTTTTTCATGTGTCTGTTGGCCATTTGGATGTCTTCTTTGGAAAAATGTCTGTTCATGTTAAAAGAAGGGATTTAAAGGGAGTGAGTGAATCTCTTGGTATCAGAAAGCAAAGAAGTCAGTGGATGTTCAGAACAGAGAATTTTACAGTTTTCCACATCACCTTATATGGGCTCTCCTTCCTGTTTCCCTCTCTCTGTCCCTTGCTCCCTCTGAGATTGAACATCTTCCATTAGCCTTTATCTCTGTCTCAGGCTCTGCTTTTAGGGAAAACCTAAGGTAAGACAAGGGATGATAGTATACTTCTTATTCTGTATTTACAGAGACCAGATATATCAGTGTTGGATCCTACATCAGACATCCAGCATGGCTAACCAAGGCAACTGCATTTCAACTCCCCTACTTATTGAATAAGCAATTCTAATTAATTAATTTGCCATCAGGGTTAAGTACAGCATAATTTGATATACTGTATTAAAATAGAAACTGTAAATAAATAGAATAAAAACTGTCATTCATGAAGCTACTTCTTAGCTACAGCATGAGTTCTGTTTTAATATGATAGATATTTTTCTTTCATTTTTTTCCCCTGCTTTTACAAAGGTTGTGTGGATGAATTCAATTTTGTAAATCCTTTGAGTTTTTCAGCTGAAAAGAGCATGTAAAATATTTTTATATGCTTTTGATGAATTCAAGAAAAACAAACAAACCCTTTCATATACAACCAGCTAAGAATATCTAACAGGAAATACCTGTTGCCTCTTGCTGCTGAAATATTTATTTTGCTTTTTTCTTCTTACTTATTTAGTTGATTGATGTGGGGGACAGGATGTAGAAGACATTGAAACAAATTCTACAACATTAATTAAAACTATATTATTTTACAAATATCTCGATGATAAAGATTAATTTACATCTTTACTATCTACTTGGAGTTGTCATTGCTTCAATCAAATTTTGTCAGAATAACATCTCATTTGGCAGTCCTGAAACCAAGAACAGGGTAAGTGATCAATAAATATTTGTTGGAAGTATGAAGAAGGGATAGATTAGTAAAACGGGTTTAGGGTTTTGCTTATGTGTAGTAAAGAATATTGTTTCAAGCTTGCTTACTGTTCCTGATCCTAAGAGTGAATAAAAGCTGGTGATGATAATATTTGAAAGAGCAACACAATTAACAAATATCCTTAGACCAAATCTACAGCCGATGAAAGCTTTTTTGACCAAAAAGTGCCATTTGTGTCATTTTCAATTTTCACTTGATTTTATTTTTGCCCTTTAAAAACCTTTTTAATGATTGCTAATTACTTAAGGAATGAGACAGGGCTTGTGATTATTTCTGTAGCATTGGCTATATTAATTTTCCTACCAGAAAAAAAACTGTCCAAATATCTTTTATGTAATAAGTGGTGCTTACTTATTAATTCAAATGAATTTTTTTTCTTTTATTGGTTCACTTGATGTTTTGTTTCAGTTAAAATGGTGATATTTGCCAGCAGAGGTATAGGTTTGTGAGGCAGGCAAGGCCTCAGTTTCTCATCCATGAAGTGACAATCATATTGACAACTGTCCTCACCAAACTGCTGTAAGGGTGAAGAACTAATCAGTATCTGGCATGTACTAAGAGCTTAAAAACATGGTAGCTATTTTGATTAACACATGATTCAGCCTCATACTTTTTCAATGAAAATATAATTCTACAACCATTTCTTTGCATTTTCTGTACTGAACAGTAGGATAAGTTATGCTGTTCTTTTCTTTTTTTTGCTGTATAATAATTTTTAAAAACATTAATTGAAGTATAGTTGACATGTATTATTAGTTTCAGGTGTACAACATAGTGAGTTACATATATTTTTTTTTTAAAGATTTTATTTATTTATTTGAGAGAGAGAATGAGAGAGAGAGAGCACATGAGAGGGGGAGGGTCAGAGGGAGAAGCAGACTCCCTGCTGAGCAGGGAGCCTGATGCGGGACCCGATCCAGGGACTCCAGGATCATGACCTGAGCCGAAGGCAGTCGCTCAACCAACTGAGCCACCCAGGCACCCGTGAGTTACATATATTATACAGTGCTCACCACAATAAGTGTAGTTACTGTCACTGTAGAAAGTTATTACAATATTATAGACTATATTCCCTATGCTATACTTTTCACTCCCATGACTTGTTTATTTTATAACTCGTTTATACCTCTTAATCCTTTTCATCTATTTATTTTTTATTAACATTTTCTCTTTATTAAGATAGTCCATATTACCAAGGAGATAGATATTAAAAGGAGGACAAAAATAATTTGCATTATTTTATCATAGCAATTTTTTTATTTTATTGAGTTTTATTGAGATATAATTAACATGCAACACTGTATAAGTTTAGAGTGTACAGTATAATGATTTGACTTATATGGTGAAATGATTACCACATAGCAGCTAGAATTTCATATTGATTAAAAAATATATATAAAATACCATTTTTTTCTTGTGATGAGAACTCCTAGGATTTATTCTCTTAACTTTCATAAATACCATACAATACGCTGTTGTTTTGAAATAAATTTAAAGCATTAGTTTATAATGTTTTAATAATTATGGATCCTTTACAATGAACCTGTCACTGGGGCTGCAGCTAGAAAAGTACAAATAAATTACAAAACATATATAACTTGATAATGTAATGAATTACTATTGAATGAAATAGCTCAGTTTTATTTATAAAATATTTTTTCTAATTACTATATATAGATGCCCATACATCTGTACATATTTATTTAGAAAATTAGTAACATCCAGAAAAGGGCAAAGATGAAAATCACTTTGAGTCCACCTCGCTCTCTCAATCTATGAATATACACACACACACATATATTATATACACACACATATATATGTACACACACACAGACAATATATGTATATATCTTTACATCTGTATATATGTATATATATAATATATAATTAATATTTTGGTGCATATCTTTCTAGTCTTTTCTACTTTGCATGTATTCAATATTTATTTTCTGTTAATTGGGTGTATGCCATGCATATTCTTTTGTAAATTGCTATTTTCATGTAAAACATATACTAAATAGTTCCCTATGATCCAAAATACTCTTCTACAACATCATTTTAAAATACGACATACTAGAATAGTGTAGATAAATATCATAATTTATTTTACCAGTCCCCTATAGTAAGCATTTTTTTTTTCCCGGATGGCTCATGTATGTGATTTTTACTTTTTCCAATTAAAACAGGTATTATTTTCCCTATTTTACAGATAAGGACATTGAAACATCAGAGAGGTTAAGTGTTTTGTCCAAAACCACATGGTTACTAGGAGTAAAACCAAAATTTGACAGCAGGTGTTTAACTTTGAAGTCTGTGATCATCATATACATTACTGCCTCCTTGAAGATAGACGAAGTTGTGGCTCACTTTTGTCATCACAGAAGTGCATGCTAATGTTTCAGTGTGCATATGGAGTCTTGAACCTCTGCAGGAGTGCCCGGGATTCAGGGTCATTTTCCCTTGATCCCTCTCATGTTGCAAAGTATCCTCCTTACCATGTGGAGTTGTTGGATGTGGACATCTCTCATGTTGGTTTCACTTTCCACCTAGGTGGTGGCTTTGAAATACATCCCATCTGTCCTCCATGATGTGGAAACCATCTTCAATGAGAAGTTACTCAGGTGAGAGCTCACCATGTACTTTCCTAGGCTCTGGTGGCAGGCGAGGGGTTCTGAGGGAGGGAAAGGAGGAGTGCTTTTGTGGGGGATTCTGCATGGGTACTCAGAGCTGAGGTGGGGAGGGCACATGGTTAGGAACTTGGTGTACATGGTTAGGAACTTGGTGTAGGGCTTCCAGTGTCAGATTATTTTTTATTATTTTATGTTAATCACCATACATTACATCATTAGTTTTTGATGTAGTGTTCCATGATTCATTGTGTATAACACCCAGTGCTCCATGCAGAATGTGCCCTCTTTAATACCCATCACCAGGCTAACCCATCCCTCCACCCCCCTCCCCTCTAGAACCCTCAGTTTGTTTTTCAGAGTCTATAGTCTGTCCTGGTTCATCTCCCCCTCTGATTTCCGCCCCCTTCATTCTTCCCCTGATGGCACCCCTTTCTGAGTGCTGCTATTTTCTATGTGAACAAAATAACAGCACTCAGAAAGGAGTGCCATCATCCCATCACCAGCTCTATGACTTATTTGCCTCGTCACTCATTATTTCCTTCTTTCCTAAGTGTTCTAGATATTTAATGTCTAGTGTTTCTTCTGCATTTTCAGAGAACATGTTCTTTGATTATTTCTTCTCTCTCATTTATATGCACTTTTCTTCCCTCTCCTCTCTTAGTCTCATTTTTTTTTACCATACCCCCTTATTCTCTATATCTCGCTCATGCTTGTCTTCTTTTAATTCCATGGATATGCCATATTTCTTCCTGTTCCAGGTCTTTGCAAATGCTTTCTCCTCCACCCAGAACCTTATTCATCACAGTATCCTCACTTTCCTATGTTTAGTTGATTTATTCACATCTGTTACATTTTAGTTCATGTCATTTCTACAGAGAAACCTTTTAGGTCACAGCCTCTCCATTTGATGTATACTCATACATAACACTTTCTCTTGTCAGAGCAACAACTTAATATTTATTTACATGACTGTTTTATTAATATCTTTCTCCTTCACTAGGTTGCAGACTCCATGTGAATGAGGATGATGTTTACTATTGTATCTGCACTAGCTAACACAGTGCCAGGCTAAAAATAGGCACTCAATAAATATATTTGTTGACTAAAAGGATGAATGGATGCCAATCAGGATTATACACCAATTGAATCACTGCAACTGCTCATCTTAAAGATGCTAAGAACCTTGTTTCTAAATCTGATAGGTACTTTAAAATTCTATTTCACTTCGGGGCGCCTGGGTGGCTCAGATGGTTAAGCGTCTGCCTTCGGCTCAGGTCATGATCCCAGGGTCCTGGGATCGAGTCCCGCATTGGGCTCCCTGCTAGGCGGGGAGCTTGCTTCTCCCTCTGCCTCTGCCTCTCTCTCTCTCTCTCTCTCTCTGACTCTCATGAATAAATAAATAAAATATTTAAAAAAAAAATTCTATTTCACTTCATTTCTCAGCAGCATATGAGAATTTTTTTTTAACCTGTGTTTTCTAAAAAATTTTCTCACTTTGTTTTCCAAGACAATAAATATCTTGGAATTTTATATATATATTCATTTTCAGGACCTTTATTTAGCACCTCTTTCTCTGTTCATTACTTAAACATCACATCCATGGTCTACAGGATTCTTTTTTGTTTTTTGTCCTTTTTACTACTAATTTATATTATCTCACTGGATGATACAGTCTGTTCTCACTGATGCAATTAAAGTGTATGTGTTCTGACAACTCCCAAATCTACATCTCCAACTCAGATTTCTTCCCTGACCTTCAGACCTGTATATCCAATGTCCTACTATATAAATTTACATTGTTGTCTCTAAGCACCTTAAATATGTCTAAAATTGATCTCTTTGCCTTCTATACTCAAATTTGTTCTTTGGTGTTCTCCATCTCAATGAATGACATTGTCATCCACCCAGCTTATTGAGTTAGAAACTTGGTAGTCATATATGAATTCTTCATATTTGTCTTCCAGTACATCAAGTCAGTATCCAAGCCCAGCAGGATCTATCTGTTGAATTCTATGTTGACCTTATCCATTTCTCTCTGTCTCCACTATCACTACCCTAGTTCAGGCCACCAACATTCTTGCTCAGATTACTGAAAAAGCATTCTATCTGTTCTTCCTGACTCCAGTTTCACACTCTTTGATTCATTCTCTCTTAATAGTGTCATCTTATTTAACCTTACATTTTATCATGGTACTTCCTTGTTTGGAAGCTTTCTTTACTGGTCTTAGGATAAAACCATAGCTCTTTTGTAGAATTTATAAGACCTTTCCTATTTCTTTGTTTTTTAGACCTTTCCTATTTCTTGAGCTGCATCTCTTCCCTTAACCTATTGGCATTAAATTTTCCAGCCATGCTAAGCTTCCATTCCATCAGCTAACATTCTCTCACCTCATGGCTTTCAGTCACAATCTCTCCATCTGTCTGTAATGTTCTCCACCTACTTTTCACCTAACTAATTCCTATTCACTCTTCATATCTCAATTTCAAATTACTTTTTCTAAAGACATTTTCCTGATCTCCACTGCCATCACAGTCTAGGTTATGCACTACTTTTCTATGCTCCCATAGTTTGCTGTATTTCTCCTATATTACCATTTACTATATTTTCATTATACCTATTTACTCACCTGCCTTTCCACTAAATTATAAGCTCTGTGATTATAAGAATTATGACTCTTGATAACTCTTATATTCCCAGCATCCCAGTGCAGTCCCAAGCACCATGTATATACATAATATATATTGACTAAATGAATGGAATTTTCTCAATGTAATATTTTTATGACTATGTTTTAGAAAAGTAAAGAAAATTAGAATTATAGTGATATATTTTACATGTATCTTATCTTTTGGTATTAACAAATCCAATTTTTAAATAACAAGAGTAAAAGGGCACCTGGGTGGCTCAGTCATTAAGCATCTGCCTTCGGCTCAGGTCATGATCCCAGGGTCCTGGGATCGAGTCCCACATCAGGCTCCCTGCTCAGTGGGAAGCCTGCTTCTCCCTCTCCCACTCCCCCTGCTTGTGTTCCTGCTCTCGCTATCTCTCTCTCTGTCAAATAAATAAATAAAATCTTAAAAAAAAATAAATAACAAGAGTAAAAGACCAGATTTGCACAGGCTGTTACAGAACTACATTCATGTAGATAACCTTGGTGATCTTGCACAAGATATTTATCTTTTTAAGATACTTTCCTCATCTGAAAAAATAAGATCATTAAAATGGATGATCTCTAATGTTCCATGTGGTCTATGATTATGTAAAATCACAAATATAGAGAGGCTGGGAAGATGCTGGAGTAGGAGGACACTATGCTCACCTTATTCCATAGATACAACTAGATAACACTCACATTAGCATAAATAACCCAGAAAATGACTCAAAGACTGGCAGAAGAAATTCCACAATTAAAGTTAGAGAAGAGGCCACATCAAAGAAGGTAGGAAGGTTGGAGACATGCTTTGGTAGCAAAATGGACCATAGCTATCTATGGTTGGGAGGGAGCCAGTGGTATGGAGAAGGATAAGAAACAGACTATCACACTGGGGAGTCCCACATAGGGAAGAAGAATCCTGATAACATTTGGCTTTGAAAGCAAAAGGGGCCAAATTTCATGAGTTCTTACAACCAGTAGGACTTAAAGTCAGGAATTTTAAAAATCAGTGGGCTTGGCATGATATAGTCAAAGTGCTGAAATGAAAAAAATCTGCAGCCAAAAATACTCTATCCTAGCATGGCTATCATTCAGAACAGAAAGAGAGATAGTTTCTCAAACAAAAACTAAAGCAATTCATGACAACTAAAACAGCATTAGAAGAGATATTAAAAGAGAATCTTTGAGTAGAAAAGAAAGACCATAAGTGACAGTATAAAAAGTAGGAATCACAAAAGCAATAAAAATAAGAATATCTACAGAAATCATTCAAGGGTTTCACAATATAAAAGGATGTAAAATATGATACCAAATATCTGAAACATGCAGGGATGAGGAGGATAAGCCCAAAATTAAGTGACCAAAAGCTTAATACAGACTGCTATATGCAGAAGATATTATATATACAACAAATGGTAAACACAAATCAAAACCCAGCTATAGATATGCCAAAAAAAATAAAGAGAAAGAAATCCAAGTATATCACTAAAGAGAGCCAGTAAACCATGAATGAAAGCAAGAAGGAATCAGAAGAAAAGAAAACAAAAAACAAAACAAAAACAAACAAAAACACAAAACAAGAAAACAAGTAACAAAATGGCAATAAATATGTATCTATTGATAATTCTTTTGAATTAATTAAATGGACCAAATGCTCTAATCAAAAAGCATAGAGTGACAGAGTAGATTAAAAAAAAAATTGATATGTTGCCTATAAGATACTCATTTTAGATCTACAGTCACCTGCAGATTGAAAGAGGATGAAGAAACATTTATCATGCAAATGGATGCCAAGAGAAAGCCAAAGTAGCAATACTTAGACAAAATTGACTTTAAAACAAAGACTGTAACAAAAGACAAAGAAGGACAGTACATAATGACAAAGGTGATAATCTGCCAAGATATAACAATAGTAAATATTTATGCACCCAACATAAGAGGACCCAAATACATACAACAGCTAATAACAAACATAAGGAACTAATTGATAGTAATACAATAATAGTAGGGACTTTAACACTCCACTTACAATGATGGACAGATAATCTAAACAGAAATTCGATAGGGAAACAGTGGTTTTGAATGGCACATTAGATCAGTGGATTTAACAGATATATTCAGAACATCCCATCTTGAAACAGCAAAATACAGGGGAGAAAAATAATGGCAGAGGAATAGGGGACACTATTTCAACCAGTCCCTTGAATTGAGCAGGATATCTACCAGACCACTCCGAACATCCATGGAATCAGCCTGAGATGTAAGAAGATATATCTGGATCTCTACAAACAGAATAACGCAGGTGGTTGTTTTCAAGGTATGAAGCGGGGAGATGTGATTCAACAGGCAGATATCAGAAGATAAACAGAAGGGGGAGGGAACTGCCATAAGCGCTTGAGCTGGGAAGGTGAAATAACACAGGAGACCAAAAACCTCTTGCTCTAGCGACCAGGCACAGTCTTGCAGACCAGTAGCAGCAGGAAAAGGTCTTTAGGGCAGCCCCTCGGACTGAAACCTGGAACTGTGGGGGCATGTCTACAAACTGGGGGCGGCTGCCAGTTTTAGAAGCACAAAGGGCAGAGATGTGCCTGGACCTGGAAGTGAGGGCTGGGAGTGCTGCTGTGGGGCACACAACCCAGGACACTGTGGTTTTAGCAGCACAGACAGAAACGGAGACAGTGTGACCTGGAGAGCTCACTGAAGAACAGACTGCGATCTCTCTGTTCTGAGGCAGAGGTTGAGAAATGGTCACTTCTGCTCTGACTCTCAGAAGAGATACAGAAAGCCACCAGGGAAAGCTACCAGAGAACAAAAGCTCCCAAAAACTGGTTTTGACTGAGCCCATCACCCCCCACAGGGGCAGGGCAACTGCCCAAACAGGGTTGCCTGAGTAACAGTGTGGAAGGCCCCTCCCCCAGAAGAAGGCTGGAAGAACAAGAGGCCAACAACACTAACATCCCTATAAAACAGGTGCATCTAAAGATAACTTAGACTCTATACATTCCCTCAACCACCCCTCAACAGAATGACTGAGAAGAGGAACTCCCAAAATAAGAAAGACTCAGAGACTGTGACTTATGCCACAGATTTACAAATGGATATGGATATAAGCAAGATGTCAGAAATAGACTTCAGGGTAACAGTTATGAAGACAATAGCTAGAATGGAGAAAACAATTAATGGCAACATAGAGTCTCTAAGGGCAGAAATGAGAGCTGATCTGGCAGAACTTAAAAATGCTATCAATGAGATCCAATCTAATCTAGATACTCTAACAACGAGGGTAAATGAGGCAGAAGAAGGAATTAGGAATCTAGAAAACAAACTGATAGAAAAGAAGGAAGATGAGGAGGCCTGGAAAAAACAGCTTAAAATCAATGAAAACAGAATTAGAGAAATAAGTGACACCTTTAATGTTTCAATGTCAGAATTATTGGAATCCCTGAGTGGGTGGAGAGAGAGAGAGGACTAGAAGATATATTTGAGCAAATCGTAGGTGAGAGCTTCCTTAATCTGGGGAATGAAACAAGCATTCATGTCCTAGAGGCAGAGAGGACCCCTCCCAAGATCAAGAAAACAGGCCAACACCCCGGCATGTAATAGTGAAACTTGCAAATCTTAGAACCAAGGAAACCATCTTAAGGGCAGTTAGGGTGAAGAGATTCCTTACATACAGAGGGAGGAACATCAGAATAACATCAGACCTACCACAGAGACCTGGCAAGCCAGAAAGGCCTGGCAAGACATATTCAGGGTACTAAACGAGAAGAACATGCAGCCAAGAATACTTTATCCGGCAAGGTTGTCATTGAGAATAGATGGAGAGATGCAGAGCTTCCAAGACCAGCAGAAACTAAAAGAATATGTGACCACTAAGCCAGGCCTGCAAGAAATATTAAGGGGTTCTGTAAAAGGAGAAAGACCCCCAAGAGTGAAATACAACAGAAATTTACAGAGACAATCTATAGAAACAAGGACTTCACAGGCAACATGATGACAATTAATTCATATCTTTCAATAATCACTCTCAATGTAAACAGCCTAAATGCTCCCATAAAATGGGACAGGGTTGCAGATTGGATAAAAAGACAAGACCCATCCATATACTGTCTACAAGAGACTCATTTTAAACCTAGAGATACATCCAGACTGAAAGTGAAGGGATGGAGAACCCTCTTTCACACCAACGGACCTCAAAAGAAAGCTGGGGTAGCAATTCTCATATAAGACAAATTAGATTTTAAGCTAAAGACTGTAGTTAGAGACACAGAAGGACACTGTATCATTCTTAAAGGGTCTACCCAACAAGAAGATCTAACAATTGTAAATATCTATGCCCCCAACATCGGAGCAGCAACTACATAAGCAAACTGTTAACCAAAATAAAGAGACATATTGATAATAATATGTTAATTGTAGGAGACCTCAACATTCCAGTCTCAGCAATAGACAGATCATCTAAACAGAAAATCAACAAAGAAACAAGAGCTTTGAATGACACACTGGACCAGATGGACCTCATAGGTATTTATAGAACATTCCACCCTAGAACAACAAAATACTCATTCTTCTCGAATGCACACGGAACTTTCTCCAGAATAGACCACATACTGGGTCACAAATCAGGTCTCAACTGATACCAAAAGATTGAGATTATTCCCTGCATATTCTCAGATCATAATGCCTTAAAACTGGAACTCAATCACAAGAAAAAATTTAGAAGAAATTCAAATACTTGGAAGCTAAAGACCACTCTGCTCAAAAATATTGGTCAACCAGGAAATCAAAGAACTTAAATAGTTCATGGAAACCAGTGAGAATGTAAACACATCAGTCCAAAACCTATGAGATACTGCAAAGGTGGTTCTAAGGGAGAAATACATAACCATCCAAACCTCACTCAAAGAAATAGAAAAATCCCAAATTCACCAACTAACTTTACACCTTGAAGAACTGGAGAGAAAACAACAAATGATGCCTAAGCCACCCATTAGAAGAGAAATAATTAAGATTAAAACAGAGATCAATGAATTAGAAACCAGAAATACTGTAGAGCAGATCAATGAAACTAGAAGCTGGTTCATTGAAAGAATTGATAAGATCAATAAACCACTGGCCAGACTTATCCAAAAGAAAATAGAAAGAACCCAAATTAATAAAATTATGAACGAAAGGGGAGAAATCATGACTAACACCAAGGAAATAGAAACAATTATTAGAAATTATTATTATCAACAACTCTATGCCAATAAATTAAGCAACCTGGAAGAAATGGGTGCCTTCCTGGAAACCTATAAACTGCCAAGACTGAAACAGGAAGAAATTGACAACCTGAATAGGCCAATAACCAGTATCAAGATTGAAGCAGTGATCAAAAACCTCCCAAAGAACAAGAGTCCAGGGCTGGATGGATTCCCTGGGGATTTCTACCAACATTCAAAGAAGAAATAATACATATTCTCCTGAAGCTGTTTCAAAAAATAGAAACAGAAGGAAAGCTTCCAGACTCCTTCAATAAGGCCAATATTACCTTGATCCCCAAACCAGGCAAAGACCCCATCAAAAAGGAGAATTTCAGATCGATATCCCTGATAAATATGGACGCCAAAATTCTCAACAAAATCTTAGCTAATAGGATCCAACAGTACATTAAAAGGATCATCCACCACGACTAAGTGCGATTTATCCCTGGGATGCAAGGGTGGTTCAACATTCACAAATCGATCAATGTGATAGAACACATTAATAAGAGGAGGGAGAAGAACCATGTGGTCCTCTCAATTGATGCAGAAAAAGCATTTGATAAAATACAGCATCCCTTCCTGATTAAAACTCTTCAGAGTATAGGGATAGGGCGAACATTCCTCAATATCATAAAATCCATCTATGAAAACCCACAGCAAACATCATGCTCAATGGGGAAAAGCTGAAAGCATTTCCCTTAAGATCAGGAACACATGAAGAATGCCCACTCTCTCCATTATTGTTCCACATAGTACTAGAAGTCCTAGCAACAGCAATCAGACAACAAAAAGAAATAAAAGGTATTCAAATTGGCAAAGAAGAAGTCAAACTCTCTCTTTTCGCAGATGACATGATACTTTATGTGGAAAGCCCAAAAGACTCCACCTCCAAATTACTAGAACTCATCCAGCAATTCAGTAATGCACAGATCAGTTGCTTTCTTATACACTAACAACACAACTGTAGAAAGAGAAATTAGAGAATCGGTTATTTACAATAGCACCAAAAACCATAAGATACCTTGGAATAAACCTAACCAAAGAGGTAAATGATCTATACTCTAGGAACTACAGAACACTCATGAAAGAAATTGAAGAAGACATAAAAAGATGGAAAAATATTCCATGTACATGGATTGGAAGAATAAACATTGTTAAAATGTCTAGGCTATCCAGAGCAATCTATATCTTCAATGCCATCCACATCAAATACCAGTGATATTTTTCAAAGTGCTGGAACAAAGAAATCTAAAATCTGTATGGAATCAGAAAAGACCCTGAATCACCAAGGAAATGTTGAAAAAGAAAAGCAAAGCTGGGGGCATCACGTTGCCTGATTTCAAGCTATATTACAAAGACGTGATAACCAAGACAGCACAGTACTGGCACAAGAACAGACACATAGACCAATGGAACAGGAGAGATAACCTGGATCCTCAACTGTATGGTCAAATAATCTTTGACAAAGGAGGAAAAAAATGCAATTGACAAAAGACAGTCTCTTCAATAAAGAGTGCTGGGAAAATTGGACAGCTGTATATAAAACAGTGAAACTCGACCATTCTCTTACACCATACACAAAGATAAACTCAAAATGGATGAAAGACCTCAATGTGAGACAGGAATCCATCAAAATCCTAGAGGAGAACATAAGCAGTAATCTCTTCAACATCAGCCACAGCAATTTCTTTCAAGGCACATTTCCAAAGGCAAAGACCCACAGAATGGGAGAAGATTTTTGCAAATGACACTACAGATAAAGGGCTGATATCCAAGATCTATAAAGAACTTCTCAAACTCAACACCCAAAAAACAATCAAGTCAAAAACTGAGCAGAAGAACAGACACTTTTCAAAAGAAGACATACAAATGGCTAATAGACATATGAAAAAATGTTTATCATCATTAGCCATCAGGGTATTCAAATCAAAACCACATTGAGATACCACCTTACCCCAGTTAGAATGGCAAAAATGGACAGGGAAAGAAACAACAAATGTTGGAGAGGTTGTGGAGAAAGGGGAACCCTCTTACACTGTTGGTGGGAATGCAAGCTAGTACAACCACTTTGGAAAACAGTGTGGAGGTTCCTCAAAAAATTAAAAATAGAGCTACCCTATGACCCAGCAATTATACTCCTTGGTATGTACCTCAAAGACACAGATGTAGTGAAAAGAAGGGCCATATGCTCCCCAATGTTCATAGCAGCAATGTCCACAATAGC
>NW_027733107.1:0-311 GCF_054177405.1 Leptonychotes weddellii | reverse complement strand
ACTCTGCCCGTTCTCTCATGTCTTTATGAGAGTGGAGGTGTCTGGTGGGGATACACACGTCCCTGTTCTCTCAGCACTTTCTCCTGCTGTGCATCCCACGTGACCTGTGGCTGAGGCGCCCATGCGTGCTCCCAGTCGTCCTTCCGACGTGCAAGGACGTGTGTGATGAAGCTGGGGATGACAGCCCGTACGTCCTGCCATACGTCCTCACCCCACGTTTATTTCCCGTTGTGCGGTCATTTCCCTGCCGTGTTCTGTACCAAAGAGCTGTGTCCCCAGCTCTTGCCCGTGAGTCTGAGAACAGACGTACC
>NW_027733106.1:0-311 GCF_054177405.1 Leptonychotes weddellii | reverse complement strand
CTTTGCCTTTTCTTAACAGTGTCTTTGGAAAAACAAATTTTTAATATTGTGATGAAGCGCGCTCAAGCTAATTCCCTCACGATCCAAGCTGTTGCATGTATCAACAGCTAGTTCCTTTTCACTGCCGAGTAGTATTTTATGGTATGAATATACCAGTTTATTTAACCATGGTGCCAGTGAAGCCCATCTGTGTTATTTTATTTTATTTTTTTTTAAAGATTTTATTTATTTATTTGAGAGAGAGAATGAGAGACAGAGAGCATGAGAGGGAGGAGGGTCAGAGGGAGAAGCAGACTCCCTGCCGAGCAGAG
>NW_027733105.1:0-311 GCF_054177405.1 Leptonychotes weddellii | reverse complement strand
GACATATTTATAAAAAGTTTAACATAGCAAGAATATGTAATAGCCATAAACATTTACACACATTATGATAGACCATAAAAATATGAAATAAAAGGGTGCCTGGCTGGCTCAGTTGGTAAAGCATGCAACTCTTGATCCCCAGGTCATGAGTTCAAGCCCCACATGTGTGTGGAGCATACTTTAAAAAAATGAAGTAAAATTGACAGAATTGAGGGGACAAATAGGCAGTTCTACAATAATAGTTGGAGGCATTAATACCCCACTCTCAATAAAAAATAGAACAAGACATAAGTAAGGAAATAGACTTACAC
>NW_027733104.1:0-311 GCF_054177405.1 Leptonychotes weddellii | reverse complement strand
AATGCATGCAAGAGAGAGAGTGTGTGCACTGAGGGGGGGACGGGTGGCGGAGGAAGAGGGAGAAACAGACTCCCTGCTGAGCAAGGAGCCCATTTTGATCCCAGGACCCTGAGATCATGATCCTGGGATCATGACCTGAGCTGAAGGCAGATGCTTAACAGACTGAGCCACCCAGGTGCCCAAAGTTTTGGTTTTTATAGCTATTTGACTACTGATAAAATTTCTTTAATTTTATTATTTATTTAGTTAATGATTATTAAAGCTTTTTCTTTTTTGTAGTTCATTTTAAGGTTTTGTTTGTTTTTCTCAAG
>NW_027733103.1:0-311 GCF_054177405.1 Leptonychotes weddellii | reverse complement strand
TGAATGATTTTGAAATCCTTAATCAAATCGCTTCTTTCAGAGGTCATGTTTACAGAACAGCTGACATTTTGAGAAGGCAAAAAGTTGGATATATGGGTGGAGACGTTAGTTTCTTGACATAGAAATCCATTTGCCTAATGCAGATTTTGACAGCTTTTCTTTTCTTTTTAAAGATTTTATTTACTTATTTATTTGAGAGAGAGAGAGAAAGAAAGAGAGAGCGAGCAGGGGGAGGGGCAGAGGGAGAGGCAGAGAAGCCCAAACTCAGCTTGGAGCCAGACTCGGGCTCGATCTCACAACCCATGAGATCT
>NW_027733102.1:0-311 GCF_054177405.1 Leptonychotes weddellii | reverse complement strand
CAATTAGAACTCAATCTTGCCAAACCCACTTGAATTACATGATATCCCTGAGCCAAACACAGAAGCCAGTGGAATCCATACACTAACTGGGGCTGGGACTGAGTCACATACCTGTCCCTGGACCAGAGTGAGGCTGGTCCTCCTCATGAAATGAGTGTAGGAAAGGACCTCACACAAAGGCAAAGAGAGATGTTCTTATCAGAAGGAGAAATAATTGCCAGGCAGGCAAAAAGTACAGGGGTCCACTAGAGGAAGCAATGAATAATGCTGCAGGTTAAAAAGAAACCTACATAGAAGTGCTATTAAGGAAT
>NW_027733101.1:0-311 GCF_054177405.1 Leptonychotes weddellii | reverse complement strand
TTTTAGTTCTTTTATTTCTCCAGAAAGCGTTTCTCTAATAATTTCCATGCTTTTTTTGACGCCCAGCTAGTATCTTTACAATCACCATTCTGAACTCTAGTTCCAACATCTAATTAATGTCCGTATTGATTAGGTCCCTGGCAGTCGGTACTGACTCTTGTTCTTTTTCTTGAGGTGATTTTTTTCTGTCTTGACATTTTGCCCAGGGGAGAATAGATGAATGAGAGAACAAAATGCTAACAGGGTAACCACGACCCCAGAAAATACACAGTAAACAAATCAGAAGAGACCTGAAGCCAGGGGAAAAGAAA
>NW_027733100.1:0-311 GCF_054177405.1 Leptonychotes weddellii | reverse complement strand
TTTGGACATAAAGACAAGACTTTCAGTTCTTATATTTCTCTGAACTCAAGGAATTCTTTCTTACTGCATAGTTTTTCATGATTTTTGTAAAGAACATGACCTGAACCACGCGGAATAAGAGGAAGCAGCAGATGTGTGGGCAGCTCTCTGGAGTTGCCGTGAAATAACAACCGGATGCAACAATGTGTTGGCATTTTGAAGAGTGGGGCTCCTTCCTGATTTCTGTTGCTTAGCCTTGTTAATAGTGGAATTGGACAATCGGAAGCACAGCTGAACACTGTGTGTGCCTCTAAAATACTCCTTCTTGTCAA
>NW_027733099.1:0-311 GCF_054177405.1 Leptonychotes weddellii | reverse complement strand
ATAACCTGTGGTAGGCAGAATTATGAAGATAAAACCCAAAGATAAGAGTCGTCTAAAGTTCAGTGAGGAAACAGACTTAGGGCATACATCACATTTATCATTACATCTTATGGTGTGGGGCCACCTAATTGCCTGCTGGAGGAGTCTAGTGGGGTGGGGATCAGCCAGGGAAGGATCCACAGGCTATCTGAACAGTGCTTGCTGGGTTAGGGGAGAGGGATTGCAGAAACGGGGTGTGGGGTGTTGAGGGAAGAGAGCAGGATGACCCAGACGCTGGCTCAGGTCAGGGTGGCTGGAGCTGTGGGTGCCTA
>NW_027733098.1:0-311 GCF_054177405.1 Leptonychotes weddellii | reverse complement strand
CCATTTCTCCATACCCTCACACTCAGCGAGTAACATTCTTCTTAGCATTTTGTCAGCCCGAAAGACAGAAATTCCACTCCTTAAATTTGCATTGTTTGATCACTAGTAATGCTTTTTTTTTTTTTTTTTTTTTTTTTTTTGGTATGGCTATTCACTCTTTGATATTCTGCTTTCCTGAGCTGCCTGTTTATATCCCTTGCTCAGCTTTCCCTTGGGGTGTTATCTTCTATTTCCGTAGGGATCCGTAAACATTCCTTATATATTAGTGATGGTAACTCTTTGTTACATATGTTTCTGATCAAGCCTAACGT
>NW_027733097.1:0-4905 GCF_054177405.1 Leptonychotes weddellii | reverse complement strand
TTTTTTAAAGATTTTATTTATTTATTTGACAGAGACAGAGACAGCGAGAGCAGGAACACAAGCAGGGGGAGTGGGAGAGGGAGAAGCAGGCTTCCTGCTGAGCCGGGAGCCCGATGTGGGACTCGATCCCAGGACCCTGGGATCATGACCTGAGCCGAAGGCAGTCGCTTAACCAACTGAGCCACCCAGGCGCCCAGTTTTTATCTTTCAAAGGGTAGTATTATCTTGATTTTTAATATCATAGATAGTTTTATCTACTACTGAATTGCACAATGCATTCTCTCTTGTCTGACCATTTTTGATCAAATTTACATTTGTAATATTTATCCATATTTTATTGCATGAAGTTGTAGTTCATTGATTCTCTTCAGTATATAGTATTATGTCATATAAATAGACCACAAACCTTTCTGCTGTTGATGGGCATCTGAGTATTTTCCAGTTTGAAGCAATTAGAAATAGTGTTGCTGTGACCATTTCTTATAACTCTTCTTTTAGTGAATGGGTGTGTCTCTTGAATATGTTTACTCCACGTTCTTATGAACACTTGATTTCTTTCCCTTTTATTATAAGCATTTTAGATGGTATTAACGGTATTAGTTATCAGTTGCCTCATTAATTTATGAAGCTCAGGACTTTTTCATATATTTATTCACAATTTAAATATCCTCTTTTGTGAGGGGCTTATTCAGCTTTTTAACCTATGTTCTTATTGAATTGACTTTTTTTTCCTATTCATTTTTAGGAATTCTATAGTCTAGATATGAGTCTTTTGTCATAAAAATGTGCTACAATTATCTTGTTCCACCTTATGCCTTCCTTTTCACTCTTGGAAGACATATTTTGACACTAAATTTTACTAATTTTAATATAGTACAACTTATATGGTTTTTATTTATGGTTGGCATTTTTTCTGTCTTGCTCAAGAAATATTTTCCTGCTCTAAAGTCAGAAAGATATTTCCCTATGTCTCTTCTAAAAGGTTTACTATTTTATCTTTCACACTTAGAGCTGTAATTCATCTATAATTAATGTTTGTCTATGCTCTGAGGTAAGGTAGGGTTCAAAATTATTTTTTTCTGTGTGGATATGCAGTTGTCTTAGCACCATTTATGGAAAAGGCCATCTTTCTCCTTTGAATTATAATTTCACTTTTGTTCTACATCATATGACAGCACATATAATGGTGTGTTTCTATGCCCTGTATTTTGTTCTGAGGTTCTATCTGTCCTTGTACCTTCACCTTGGTTCTCCTTACCTTTATATATAAATTTTAAAATCAACTGTATACTTTCCCCCAAAATCTACTTGTCTATTATTTTGTTCTATTTCTTGTATTTTAAATTAAGATAGAAGTTACATAAGGTAAACCACACACATCTTAAACTGAAACTTAAGAGAAGACTCATCTGTAGTCTACTGAAATACAGTTACTGTAATCCAGGAATCCTGTATCCAGTGAAGAAATAACTCATCTTCGGGGTAAAAAGAAGCCATTTTTTTGTCATACATTTACTGTTGAAAAATATTTTCATTAGAGAAAGAACTCTAGGTTAGCAATGCTTTCCTTTCAGGACTGTAAAAATATGGTGCCACTTCTTGGCCTCTGATGAGAAACCTGCTGTCATACAAATCAATATTTCTTTACAGGGATGTGTCACTTTTCTGAGGCTCCTTTCAAGATTATTTTCTTTGTCTTTAGTTCTCAGAAGTATGATTATGACGTGTCTGGGCATTAATGTCTTTGAGTTTATCCTGTTTGGTATTTGTGGAACATCTTGAATCTGTAGGTTTACAGTTTTGTTTTGCTTCGTTTTGCTTTGTTTTTGCCAAACTGAGGAAGCTTTCAGCCATTATTTCTTCAAATATTTTTTAGGCATCACACCCTTTCTCTTCTCATTTTTGGACTCTGATGACATAAATTTGGGCCTGTTGTCATTGCCCTCCTGGTTCCTTAGGCTCTGTTAATTTTGTTTCCTCTGTGTTGTTCAAATTAGATAATTTCTAATGATCACATTCCTTGATCCTTTTCTTTATCATCCCCTTTCTGCTGTGGAGTCATTACAGTAGGTTTATTTCAGGTATCAGCTTCTTTCATTCTAAAAGTTTCATTTGACTCTTCTTCGTATCTTCTATTTATTTGCTGAAGCTTTCTATTTTAACTTGTTTCAAGAGGGCTCATGATTGCTCATCTGAGCATTTTTTAATACCCACCTCAGAGATTTCTCATAGAATGAATGCCAACATCTCATCATAAATGTCTGGCGATTTTTTTAATGCAGGTTGAGGTTGTTTTGTTTGTTTGTTTTGTTTTGTTTTTTGGTTCTTCACATACTGAATAATTTTGGATCTTTATCTTGAATACTTTGAATATTATGAGACCCTGGGACTTGTTTAAGTCCTATGAAGAATGAAGATATTTACATTTTAGCCTCTGTAGGCTGTGGTTCCAATACCAGTTCAGTTTTCTATGCCTTTAGTGTGATTCAGATCTATCCTGTATCTGTGCCACCCAGCTGTCAGTCAAGTACCTGGGCACAAGTCAATTGGTTTTCTCAACTCTTAAAATCTTAATATGCCGATTAGAATCAGATCCACGAAGGTATAGGTTAGAGAGCACGTTTGTGTTCCCTGTGGTTCCCATTTTTGGCCTCCTGGCCAGGAACTGCCCAGTTCCATCATTACACCATACATAAAGGCCCATGCCATGCAAGACAGAGAGAAAAGAACCCTGAGATTGACTCTGCCTTCTTGGATCTGTAGCCACAACAAATGCTAAAGGAAGCTTCGCTCCCTCAGATATTCAGCTCCTGCAGTTTTCTGTTGCTACTTTTGCGGCATGGCTCCATCATCACACAACTGTCTTGGGCACTAGGGTGCAAGAACTGAGAAAATGGAAAGAAAGCATGGGGGGTTTCCCTCATTCTTCACTTCTCTTCCTTAGCCTTTCAGCTCAACTAGAGGGCTCCAGTTGGAGTTCTCTGTCTGCATCACAGTGCTCAGTTCTCGTTTTCCAGCTGCATTGTTTTCAGGCTGGGGAATATACAAGGAAAATATGGCAAACACACTGCCAGTTCATTGGTATTTTGAATTCTGATGGTTTCCTTTGATTTGCCAGCTGATATTTAATTTTCAGAGTTGCAGATTGCTGTCTATGCATTCTGTTCAGGTTGTATAATTGGAGTTCAGTGAGATAGGAAGACTGGCATGTGTTTACTCCATCTTCCCTGGACCTGGATCTAGAAAGTTACTTTTCTCACCTACTATTTAGTTAAGGACAGCAGTAGAATTTATATAGGTGATATTTGGTTAGTTTATCAACATATTGTTTCTTCGTTCACTTGCCTCCCCTCTAGGTATTCATATGACTATTCATCTTTAATATTTATTTTAGAGAATGTCTTTATATGGTAAGCTCTTTTTGTTATATGTTTATAAATGTCTCAGTTTTCCCATCAAATTTTGAATTTTTCAATGTCAAAAATATACAAATACAGAAAAATGCTTAGAGCAAATGTACCTCTTAAAGAGTTATTATACGATGAATATCCTTTTAACCCTATTCATAAATCAGAAGTTGGCAGCAACCCTGGAAGCTTCATGCCCCTTCCTCAAAACAAGCATCTTCCTCCCATAGCAAGACAACTACTGTTCTAAATTTCATGGGAATCCCTTATCACTTTTCTTTATAGTTTTATTACCTAGCTGAGCAGCCCCAACCACTATAATTTAGTTTAGCCTGATTTTAAAAAATATATCTGTCATCAATCTGTATTTTTTTAACCTTGAACATTTTTGTTGAAAAAAATCCAATTCTGCAATTTTTCCTACAAAGTAGTGATTGGGTCTATAAACTTAATCTGATTCAGATTTTACTTTGAGAGGAAAATTACTTCAATTGTGCTGTTGATTTCATTGTCAAGGTGCATATAATTGTCTAGTTATCCCTTTTTTGTGATTGGTAGCAATATATTCTTAGTTGGCAATGCTTAGATCTTTAATTTATACATATTGCAAAATAGTGATGCTCCAGCTTTTTCCTTCTTCATTTAAATATATCCCAACATCTGCCATTTATTTCCCAGTGGTAGTTTGCATAAGAAAGGCAGGATAGATGTTTGAATCTTTCCATTTATTTGAGTTTGCAAAACAAAGAACTGGCACCTTAGTATCCTATAAATGTAATTAATCTAATCGTGTGTGTCTGTGTGTGTGTGTGTGTCCATGCAGACCTCCAATTTCAGATAACATCAGGGTCCCAGCTATGAGAGCTATGAAATCCATCTCCTTACCTGTGCTGAGGACATGCCTTTGACAGGCTGCTCTTTGTTCCTGGGAAACACTGAACTCCTCTGATAACCACCTTTGGCTAGAGGTCTCCCAATGGTCTTGCTAAACCTTCCTGAATGGCAGGCTAGGCTTTCCGCCCAACCTTTTCCCCCTCCTACCTTCACTTGGGATCAGACTTAACACTGCAGTTTGATAACCACTTTATTCCACTCCCTGTTTTCTCTTACATCGCCATTTCTTCCAATAAAACCCTCAAACATTTCCTCCCACCTTGGCATCTGCTTCTTGAAGAACCTGGATGAATGCCTTACATCATTATGAGCTCACAGATTTACACTCCTTCAGTGTGTTTCAACCTATTACAGTCATTATCCTTACCGATGGTCAAATTGTCCTATCTTTGAATTAACCCCCAAGTCTTTTAACATGACTCTACTACTCCTTGATAATGGCCTTGCAGTCTGTTGTAAAATATTCTGAGCTTCGGCATCAGGGAAATCCAAATCAAAACCTCAATGAGATACCACCTCACACCAGTCAGAATGGCTAAAATTAACAAGTCAGGAAACGACAGATGTTGGCGAGGATGCGGAGAAAGGGGAACCCTCCTACATT
>NW_027733096.1:0-311 GCF_054177405.1 Leptonychotes weddellii | reverse complement strand
TATCTCAATGGAGTCATTATTTTTCTTTAAATCTTTGACTCATCTGGAATTTATTTTGGCTTGCCAGTGTCCCATCACATTTATTAAATTACCCATCTATTATTACTTGTTTGAAATGACATCTTTATCATGTGTCATGTATCATCTTTATCCCATTTATATTTGGGACTCTTTCATTGATCTATCCATTTTTTTTTTTCTTCTCTAAGTGTATGGGCTAGTCTCCTCCTATTAGAATATTCAATACAAAGGAGTAGGAATCTTATATATCTTACATGCCTTGTTTGTAGTTAAACAGTACCCAACACATA
>NW_027733095.1:0-311 GCF_054177405.1 Leptonychotes weddellii | reverse complement strand
CCAAAGCATAAACGTATTGGCTAGCCCATATTAATATAATTAAATGATTGAATAAATAATCATTTTTAGGGAAAAAGGACAATTCTTCCTTACAAAATTTCAAATAATATACGTAAATATTGCTCCCTCCAGGAGGTAGAGCTTAGGGCGCCTGGGTGGCTCAGTTGTTAAGCATCTGCCTTCGGCTCAGGTCATGGTCTCAGGGTCCTGGGATCGAGTCCTGTATTAGGGTCCCTGCACGGCGGGAGGCCTGCTTCTCCCTCTCACACTCCCCCCTGCTCGTGTTCCCTCTCTCTCTATGTCTCTATCTG
>NW_027733094.1:0-311 GCF_054177405.1 Leptonychotes weddellii | reverse complement strand
CTACCTGTGAATGTACAGAAGTTAGGTTAATATTGAGAAGCTGAGCAGCAAAAAGGGGATCCAAGTAATCTACTCAGGTGGTGTCTTTTTTGTTGCTCACTCTTCTCCAGGTAGGCAGAGAAGGGATGTTACGAAACAGGGCAGCAAGTCTGTGATCTGTGATCTCTGCTAAAGGTCCTATAACTGTGGCTTAGGAATTCAGAAAGTCCAAATAAACAGTGTCAGCCGGGAGGACCTTCCTATTGGATATACCACTTTGAGTGAATAAAAAACAACAGAATTTCATTTGGTCAGCTGCTCAGAAAGTGAAT
>NW_027733093.1:0-311 GCF_054177405.1 Leptonychotes weddellii | reverse complement strand
CTTTTAAATGTAGCCAAATTAAAGATCCATTATCTGGCCATTTGAGACAGGGAAATCAAAGGGACATCATGAGAGATAAAGTTGGTTATTTCCTTTGCTTCTAATCAGGCTGCTATTACTGCTAGGCCCTGCACCTGGACCCCACTGTTCACATGTCTTGTAATGCAAATACCATATGTCCTCTTTGTCAGGGACAAGGGGTTAATTATTTTTCTAGAATAGGTAACATCTGTGGAAGGATGAGCTGAGAAAAAATAAGAGGAAGCTATCCTATGCTCATTCCAGACCACCTAGGTGCTAGGCCTCTCCAT
>NW_027733092.1:0-311 GCF_054177405.1 Leptonychotes weddellii | reverse complement strand
GAGCCACCCAGGCGCCCCAAACAAAGATATTTTCTTAATATATATATTATATATTTTTATATGTGTTTATATATATAAACACAAGTGTATTCAATACAAAATAAGGAGGAAATACTCATAGCAATTACAGTCCTCATTTCTGTAACTGGCCATGTGGTCGCAGCTGGTATTTATAACCACCTTCTTTTTTTTTTTTTTTAAGATTTTATTTATTTATTTGAGAGAGAGAGAATGAGAGAGAGAGAACACCTGAGAGGGGATAGGGTCAGAGGACGAAGCAGACTCCCTGCCGAGCAGGAAGCCCGATGCGG
>NW_027733091.1:0-311 GCF_054177405.1 Leptonychotes weddellii | reverse complement strand
TCTCCAGGAAACATAACCAACTGCCCGCAGCTCCCAGAGGACATCTAATAGGCCTTCGCAGGCTTGAATTAGGGTCTCAGCTTTGCATGTTCAACTTTCTTTTTCCAGGGTTTGGCATAGCAAGAATTAGGTAGAAAGACTGACTTGTCCGCTCAGCCTATTGCAAAGTATTGTGGGACTGGTTGACTGAGGGGGTTATAGTACCCCCCCATTTATAATATATGGGGCATGTTTTTTAATGCCCCCCCCCAAATGAAGTTTTTAAAATAATGAAATTCTGAGAGTCCATTAGCACCTGTTATTAGGTCAAG
>NW_027733090.1:0-311 GCF_054177405.1 Leptonychotes weddellii | reverse complement strand
TTTTTTTTTTAAAGATTTTATTTATTTATTTGACAGAGAGAGACACAGCGAGAGAGGGAACACAAGCAGGGGGAGTGGGAGAGGGAGAAGCAGGCTTCCCGCGGAGCAGGGAGCCCGATGCGGGGCTCGATCCCAGCACCCTGGGATCATGACCTGAGCAGAAGGCAGACGCTTAACGACTGAGCCACCCAGGTGCCCCTGGTGTTTATAACTTTTATTTCTCTTTCTCTTCTTATTGCTGTGGCTATCATCTCTGATGTAATGTTGAATAGAAGTGCTGACCAGAAATATTAAAAAATAAAAAACTATAC
>NW_027733089.1:0-311 GCF_054177405.1 Leptonychotes weddellii | reverse complement strand
ATCAAAGATCATGCTTGGCACTTAGTAGTCCTTTTTATTCAGTCTCTCGGATTTCAAAATAGTTCCCTTGCCTTTTTTGGTCTTTCATGGCAATAGGATTTGAAAACCACCAGCCATTTGTTTTGTACAAAGTCTATCAATTCAGATTTGTTTGATTGCTTCTTACGGTTAGTTTCAGGTTCAACATTTTTAGAAAAAACGCCATGTGGGTGATGTTGTGTCCCCAGTCGGTCCCAAGTGGAGGCACAATGTGTCATTTGTCTCATCAACAATGATGTTAACCTTGTTCACGTGATTAAGGTAACAGATCT
>NW_027733088.1:0-311 GCF_054177405.1 Leptonychotes weddellii | reverse complement strand
AATAGGTATTATTTATTCTTTGAATGTTTGGTAGAATTCCCCAGGGAATCCATCAGGCCTTGGACTCTTATTTTTTGGGAGGTTTTTGATCACTGCTTCAATCTCTTTACTGGTTATTGGCCAATTCAAGTTGTCAATTTCTTCCTGTTTCAGTCTTGGCAGTTTATAGGTTTCCAGGAAGGCCTCCATTTCATCCAGATTGCTCAGTTTATTGGCATATAGTTGTTGCTAATAATTTCTAGTAATTGTTTCTATTCCTTGGTGTTAGTTGTGATCTCTCCTGTTTCATTCATAATTTTATTAATTTGGGT
>NW_027733087.1:0-311 GCF_054177405.1 Leptonychotes weddellii | reverse complement strand
GAGCAGGCAGCCCGATGCGGGACTCGATCCCGGGACTCCAGGATCATGACCCGAGCCGAAGGCAGTCGCTTAACCAACTGAGCCACCCAGGCGCCCCATAAATAAAATCTTTAAAAAAAAAAAAAGAAAGGACCTCTATAAAAAAAATAATAATGTAAGTATCCAAGTTCTACATGGATTAAAGGTAAGACATGATTCTAGAAATTGACTGCAGACTGGTATGGGCAAAAGCACTTAAGCTAAGCTGAGGACTTTATTCTGTAGGCAGGGGCAGGCACAGGAGGCTTTCACAGAGGGCTCTGCAGAAAGAG
>NW_027733086.1:0-4906 GCF_054177405.1 Leptonychotes weddellii | reverse complement strand
TGCACCTCTGAAACAAATAATACATTATATATTAAAAAAAAAAAAAAGAAGATAGTAGGAAGGGAAAAATGAAGGGGGGGAAATCGGAGTGGGAGACGAACCATGAGAGACTATAGACTCTGAGAAACAAACTGAGGGTTCTAGAGGGGAGGGGGGTGGGGGGATGGATTAGCCTGGTGATGGGTATTAAAGAGGGCACGTATTGAATGGAGCACTGGTGTTATACGCAAACAATGAATCATGGAACACTACATAAAAATAAATAAATAAAATAGTGTCAGTATCCCTTACGGATTAATAAATCCTTTAATCTGCCTAAAAAAAAAAAAAAGAAGAAGAAGACCAGTGTGGTCTGAACAAATTATATCAAGAGTTATGAGATCAATTGGATGGATGCTGGGAAAGGTATTTTGGAGATAGGCAGTTGCACATTCTGGAATGTAATAGTAAGGTAAAATTCAATCTGGAAAGTAAAAGTGTTGTAAACCCTGGCATAGGGAGGACTGAAGCATTCTCAGGTCAGTCATGGAACATTCACTGATTGAGTGCCACTCTGTCTTTAGCCGTCTTCTGGGTCCTGGGGACACAGAACTGAATGGCAAAAGGAAGCTTCCTGCTATACAGTCTAGATGGGAAGGCAGATATTAAGCAACTACTTAAAAAAATCTGTTAAATAATCATCAGTGCAAAGTGCTATAAAATAAAAGTTTAGAATTCCATGGCAGGGTATCACCATGGAATTAAACAGAATCTGGTGGTGGTGGTGGTGGGGGGTCTGGGTTCTGAAGCAACTTTCTGGCATAATAGAATAATAGATTCATTTGCTTATACTTATGAATCTGCAATTACCAGCAGGGGGTTAGAGTCCCTAAAAGGTGAAGTAAGATACTGTTACTTACTGTGTTACTTACTGCAGACTCAAAGGATCAGTGAATCTTCCTTTCATTTTCATTTTTTAACATTAGTAGCATAAGCCAATGTCCTTGGGCAAATGTTTGAGACTCAGTGAATGTTCTGAGGTGTCTGGGTGATAACTGGCCTCCCTGGGATTCCAAGCTATATCTAACTTGAGTGCAGTTACTTAATGACCCGATGCATATGACAAATTCCAAATGCCTATTTTGAGACTTATTTACTTTTATAAGTGTAGGTATGTGGCCTAGACAGGAATGTGGAAGATTGAACATTAATGAACTGTACCTAGAAACTGAGTAAAATTGAGGGGAACACAGAGTAGGTTGGTCCTCATTCATTCATTCATTCTGCAAATTGTCATCTGTGCCAAAATGTGTGGCCAAGGTTGCAGTGGGATTCCAGAGGGTACGGTGTTAATAAACCATTTTCTCTCTTCTCCCAGGTTTGAAATGTCACCAGAGCCCTGACACGCAATAGAGGATTTTAATGTACATTCAGGTGTATGATTCTTTCTATTATCATTCTGATTATTATTATCATTATTCACATCCTATTAGCTTTTCACCTCAAGCTAATGTGACATTTCAGTGCTATGGAAAATCAATGTGGCAAAAATTTCTCATGCTACCACAAACAATTACTGTTGATTTAAGTACAAAGACTAAATACCACATGGACAATATGGATAAAGAGATTAAAATGCACACATATACATACCATCCATTATTGAGAATCTTTTAAGTGCCTTTCAAAGTTAGTGTTTTCTGCTGGGAAGAAAAGATTCCCTTATTGAATGACTATAGTCTGAACTGAAACTTGCTTTCAGCATAATTAGCTATGTCCTCACTTCTGATAATGATACCAAACCCCGGGTTTAATTAGACTCTAATTGCTGTTTTAAATTGTCTCCTGCCTCACACTTTGCTTTCTGTGCCATCTCATTCTGGGTGTGTGTGTGTGTGTGTGTGTTTAATTTTTTTCCCATTTTCTATTTTTGTTCCTGTATCAACACCACAATACTTAACAAGTGAGTCACAAAACTTCTAACAAACAGGGTGGTCCTACCAAGAATACATGGTGTTTTCCAAGAAGCTTCTCTGACAAAGATTTTGTGAGATAGAGAGTGGCTGTTTGTCCAGCACGTTTTCAGTTTCTTCTGGGAAACCACTAGCTCGTGTTTCCTTTCATATAGGTATGGCCATATGACAAAGTCCTGGCCGGTGGAATATGTATAGAAGTGATCCTAGCTTATAAAACCTTTCACACGATCTTCCATTTTCTTTCTTCCCCTATCTCCTGGCCGGATGTTGATGTCCAGGTGACTTTGGAGGCCACGCAGTCTCCAAGTCCTGCTATACTCTGTGGGGGCTCTCTCCTCCACCCCTACCTACTGGTTTTCATTATGTGAGTGAGAAATAATCTTCTAATGAGCTAAGCTGCAGAGATTCCCGATATACCAGTTTTAGCAGCTAGTGTTACCTTACATAAAACATTTGGTAATATCCCCCATGAACCGCTGGCTCATGTTTTTCTTTACCCCTCTATCAGTGAGGGTTTTCCAGAGTTGGGGGAGCTAGCAAGACTTAGGTCTTCGTGCAAACTGGAGACTCAGGCAGGAGCCCAGGCAGAATTTCTTTTCCCCCTCCTCCCCTTCCCTTCCCCCTCCCCCTCCTCTTCCTCCCCCCCCTTCTCCTTCTTCTTCTTCTTCTGGAAAACCTCAGTTTTCCTCTTAAGAAGGCCTTTCTACTGATTGGTTGAGGTCTTACCATGCAATTGAGATAATCTTCTTTACTTCAAGTCAACTGATTGCAGATGTTAATCACATCTACAAACCACATCTACTTCCACAGAAACACCCAGATTAGTGTTTATAACTCTGGCCTGGATGACACATTAAACTAGGGGAAGGAAACCCTCTGCTTAAATCCGGAAGTCCAACCTCTTAGAAATTATATAAGAGCTTCTTAGTGTAATAGAAATGCTAAATAGAAAACTTTATTGCAAGTACAGAATTTTTCTATTAGAAAAGGCATCTACATTCCAGGAGTCACTAAATAAAATCAACGGTGGCCATCCAGACGCATACTGTGAATAGAGTTAAATGTAAGACAAGGAATGGCTTAGCTTGTGAAAAATTGGAGGAGTCATTGAATTGAAAGATTTACCACACTGTGTGGGGGAAAAACAAAACCATCCGTGGGTTGGTTACAATATTTTCTAACCTCTAAATAGTAACATTTTTTTTCCTAAAAATATTCAAACTGTTGGAATTGGATGATTCCACTGGGATTGGGAGGAAATCCACAGTGGTTTTGACCTGGAAACATGGAACATATGGAGAAGTGGGAGATAGGCAGAATCTACTCTCCACACAAATGTAATTCAGGTGGGGATAAAATGCAGTGTGAGTTGGTGGCATGAGGGAATGTGTGTGAAATGTCCACGGTCTCAGTCTTATAAGACGATGCTTTCAAATCATGTGAACAAACCGACAAACAGTGTTTGATGAGACAGTCATGGAATGAGACACAGGATAGCCTTCAAGTGCCTCACTGCCTTTGTAACCTTGAACAAAAACATTTTGAGCCTCAGTTTCCTCACCTGTCTATTAAGGGGATTGTGTACAATGATCCTCAAAGTACCTTTCAGCTGTAACATTTGTTAATTCTCTAATGTATCTCCTCTGAGGAGAGGTGTATGGTTCTACTCACTTCCTGGTAGCAAAAGTTTTGAAAAGTCATTTAGAACTTAGCCACCCTTTAAAAATACCCATCAGGAATAGCAATAGCTACTAATATTTACCAAGGGCACTTAGGTGCCTGACAGGTTATATGCAGTATCATGTCATCATCACAATATTCCAATAAAGTGTGGAAGATTAAAGCCAAGATGCGATCACTTACATTGATCCCTGAGGTCATGCCGCTAAAAATTGGTGGTGCAGGCGCCCACTCCCAGGCTTCCCAGGGGCAGGAGTCTTGACCCCTCTGCTGCACCACACCAGTTCGCCCTCTCAGGCTTTACGCCTATTCCATGCCAGATGTGGCCGAAGCACTGTGCCTACCTTTCTTTCTGATTATCTCAGCTCCCTCCTCAAGAAGCCGTGTTCACACCTGCTCCTTCTTGGGTCCACTTGTCTCCTTATTTCCCTCCCCATCCCCTTGCACGAGTCCCATCTGCCTTGGCCTCCAGTTAATAATGACAGCTGGGAAGCTTCCTGCTTACAGATAGCTTTTCTCTCTGTCCGGTTCCCAGCTGGTCAATGTGCAGCTTGTAGTTTGTGAAAGCAGCAGAGGGGCAGCTCATGGGTGGACACTTGAGAACCGGCTGGCATCCATTCTCCCCTTTCCTTGAGACATGTTTGCAATTGGCTACACAATTTAGAGAAAAAGAGAAAAGTTGAAATGAAACACAATAAAATAGAAAAGCAGAGAGATTGCTTCTGAAAGGTGGTTAAATTGCCTGGGTCAGTGTCCCCTCTGAAAAAGCTAATGGCATCTTCCCTGAAAAAGGCTCTTCCCTCTCTTGCAATAAGAAAAGCTCTTTCAAGACCATAAACAACCCTCTTCTGCTCACCCAAGGTCACCCCTCCTCACTGCATTCTTCATTTATTGTCGGATGCCCTACCCTACCAGGGATCATGTTGCTATGTGCTATACTGACTGATGGAGTGATGCCTTTGTCTATTTTCTTTTATCAAATGCTTTTACAAATGGACTTTTCAGACTGGTTCCTTATGGCTAAGATCTCCATTCTGGAACTCCAGTGCTGGCTACATGACAAACTCTTGTCTGAGAGGCTCCCTGTGAATTCCAAGTGTAAAAGACTAATAGGGACACCTGGGTGACTCAGGTGGTTAAGTGTCTGCCTTCAGCTCAGGTCCTGAACTCAGGGTACTGGGAATCGAATCCTGCGTCAGGCTCCATGCTTAACGAGGAGCCTGCTTCTCCCTCTGCCCCTCCCCCTGCTCGTGCTCTCTCTCTCTCTCTCT
>NW_027733085.1:0-311 GCF_054177405.1 Leptonychotes weddellii | reverse complement strand
CCCTTCCTCGTGTTCTGGGGTCTGGCCATGGCAGTCCAAAGCCTGTCCCTGGGGGGCTGGTGCCCCAGGCTGAGCCCCAGCCCCCAACCCCTTCCAGCCCCCACCTGTTTCGGGGGCCTCTGCGCTTGTTCACAGAGGCTCTGCCACCCTCTGGATGGCCCCTGACACTGAGTCGCTCTTCTTAAAAAAAAAAAAAAAAAAAGAAGCACCGGAACCAAACCTCAGTGACTTATCGGTGTTCTTTTGCCTTCTTCCAAACCTTCCAAAATCACACCTGTGGATGAGGGCATCAATTAACATTATTATCCATA
>NW_027733084.1:0-311 GCF_054177405.1 Leptonychotes weddellii | reverse complement strand
GAGCTGAAGGCAGTCGCTTAACCAACTGAGCCACCCAGGCGCCTACACTTCTTTTTCTATACATCCAAACTTTACTCATTCTTCGAGAGCGAAATCTAAGCCATCCCTGCCATGATGCTGATTCCTAACATTTTACTGCCTCCATTCTCACATTTTTCCCTGTGGTGCCATGATAAATTTACGTTATTCTATATGATCTGCCTTTATTGGAGATATGATTGTGATATACAAGGAAATGTTTGGGCTCCACTGAATGTCATCCTTCAAAGATTTCCCTCAGGGAGTATTCCAATAACGTTCACATTGCTGAA
>NW_027733083.1:0-311 GCF_054177405.1 Leptonychotes weddellii | reverse complement strand
TTCTCCCTCCTGCCCCTGGGTTTTGAATAAACTGCTTTTCAATCCCTTCGTCCTTATTGACGAGCTGTATAATGAGCCACGTTACTTAACTGCCTGAGGCTCGTCTTTCTATTCTGGAAAACAACAGGATTATTATCTTCCTCTGGGGATTGCTCTGAGGATTGACTGAGTTTACCGTGTAAAGGTTTCAGGAACATAACAACTACACAATAAATGCTAGCTGTCTTGCGTTCCCGGTAATGTGTTATGTAGGGAATGGGATATGGTCAATTGGCTCAACCCCGTGAGACAACAACCCTCACCCTCATGTC
>NW_027733082.1:0-311 GCF_054177405.1 Leptonychotes weddellii | reverse complement strand
ATGAATCTTGTCCTGAAGACTTATCAATAAGAATCCCTGGAAATTTGTCTCTAACATTTAATTTTTTTTTTAAGATTATTTATTTATTTATTTATTTATTTATTTGAGAGAAAGAGAGAGAGAGAGAAACAGCATGAGAGGGAGGAGGGTCAGAGGGAGAAGCAGACTCCCCACCGAGCAGGGACCCCAATGCGGGACTCAATCCCAGGACTCCAGGATCATGACCTGAGCCGAAGGCAGTCGCTTAACCAACTGAGCCACCCAGGTGCCCTCTAACATTTAATTTTTAATAACAAAAGCTTTGTTGGTGT
>NW_027733081.1:0-311 GCF_054177405.1 Leptonychotes weddellii | reverse complement strand
TGATTGACTTATTTCGTTCAACATAACACCCTCCAGTACTATCCACGTCATTAAAAATGGCAAGTTCTCATTCTTTTTCATGGCTGCATAATATTCCACTGGAGATAGATAGATATATAGATATAGATATAGATATATATAGATATATAGATATATAGATATATCACATCTTCTTTATCCATTCATCTGTTGATGGACACCTTGGCTCTTTCCACAGTTTGGCTATTGTGGACATTGCTGCTATAAATATCAGGGTGCACGTATCCTTTCAGATCCCTACTTTTGTATCTTTGGGGTAAATACCCAGTAGT
>NW_027733080.1:0-311 GCF_054177405.1 Leptonychotes weddellii | reverse complement strand
AGAGGTTATGACTTCTACATATCTTTGGGAGGGGGACACAATTCAACCCATAACAGAGACCAAGCCATCTCACTCAGTAAGATCTGTGAGCAATTTTGTGATCAAGTCTGTTCTTTCTTTTTTCTTTTTTTCTCCCCTACTATGAGTCCTATAATTTAGGAGTCTTTTTCCTTTCTGAGAGACACAATTCTCTCTTTTTCTTCCCTTGGGTTTTTTAAACATCCCTTTCTTTCAGCAAGAAAGAATTATCAAATTGTCTTTCTTCCCAGGATTTATATTTATACATTGATTAGTCATTACCATTTTTTTTT
>NW_027733079.1:0-311 GCF_054177405.1 Leptonychotes weddellii | reverse complement strand
TTTCTTTCTTTCTTTCTTTCTTTCTTTCTTTCTTTCTTTCTTTCTTTCTTTCTTTCTTCCTTCCTTCCTTCCTTCCTTCCTTCCTTCCTTCCTTCCTTCCTTCCTTTCCTTTCCTTTCCTTTCCTTTTCTTTTCTTTCTTTTTTTCAGGTGGACTTCTTGACAACAACTCTTTTCACTTTCTCCATGTCCTCACCTACTTGTTTTTTCAGGTCCACCACTGTGTTGAGAACTGCGCTTGCCAAAATAGCCTGTGGCCTCCTTGTACCTAGGTGCCAAGGTCCCTTTTAGTATTTATGTAACCTGGCCTTTC
>NW_027733078.1:0-311 GCF_054177405.1 Leptonychotes weddellii | reverse complement strand
AAGGTTTTTGGCCTGAGCAACTGAGAGAGATGGGGAAGACTATAGACAGCAGGATGGGTGTGTAGTGGGAGCAGTGTTTGTATGTGTGGGGTATGTGTGTTTGTGTGGTATGTATGGTGTGTGTGCATGTGTGTGTGGCATGGGTCTGGTTTGTGTGGGGGTATGGTGCATACATATGTGGAGTGTGTGTGTGTGTGTGGTATGTGGTATGTGTGTGGTGTGGTAGGAGTGTGTGCGGGGGTGCGTGTGTGTGCGGTGTGGCATGCGTCTGGTGTGTGTGTGTATGTGGTATGTGTGCGTGGTGTGGTGTG
>NW_027733077.1:0-311 GCF_054177405.1 Leptonychotes weddellii | reverse complement strand
ACAAAAGCCAGGAGTGCAAGAAACCAAGGTCCTTTATGAGAATACATTTCAATTCTCTATTTGCAATATATCCCATTGACCAGTAAAGGCATATGAATGAATCCAACATCAGTGGGGCCAAAAAATCTGTTTTCTCCATGAAAGCTGAGAGAGATGGGAAGTGAATACTTGTTGAACAATAATCTAATTTACCATAGGCCTTCACATAAATAAATATCTATATCCTTCCTATACTCAAAATACACTCAGTCTTATTCCAAGAGCCCCAAAGTCTTATCAAATCATGGCATAAGGCATGAAGAACAGGATTT
>NW_027733076.1:0-311 GCF_054177405.1 Leptonychotes weddellii | reverse complement strand
TAACATATAGTGTATTATTAGTTTCAGAGGTAGAGTTCAGTGATTCATCAGTTGTATATAACCTAGTGCTCATTACATCACATGCCCTCCTTAATGCCTTAATTTTATATATAGAGAGAGAGCAGGGAGAGAGAGAGAGAACAGGGAGAGGGGGAGAGGGAGAAGGAGAGAAGCAGACTCCCTGCTGAGCTTGGAGCCCAACTTGGGGCCTGATCCCACCACCCTAGCTAAGATCAAGAGTTGGACGCTCAACTGACTGAGCCACCCAGGCTCTCCTTCTTCTGACACCATTCTTTTTTTTTTTTTTTTTT
>NW_027733075.1:0-4907 GCF_054177405.1 Leptonychotes weddellii | reverse complement strand
GCCTGGGTGGCTCAGTCGTTAAGCGTCTGCCTTCGGCTCAGGTCATGATCCCGGGGTCCTGGGATCGAGTCCCACATCGGGCTCCCTGCTCGGCAGGAAGCCTGCTTCTCCCTCTCCCACTCCCCCTGCTTGTGTTCCTGCTCTCACTATCTCTCTCTCTGTCAAATAAATAAATAAAAATCTTTAAAAAAAAAAAAAAAAAGGAACTGTACAAAAGAGCTAAAGAATTGCAGGATTGGCAGTCCTTTGATTTAATACACATATTATTTAATTCTATATGCTGGATCCTTGGCTATATGATTCTTTTTTTCAACACAGGTTACTTTGTCTAAGATACAAATGCCATGTGTTTATATATGGTCCAGTTCTTGCACTTACCCATTTTCCATTTAAAACAGAAATGCTCTCAGGCACCTTAGCCTGGGCCTAACCTTCTGTTAACCATTCAAGAAGACTCTCTCAAATAAATAAAATCTTTAAAAAAAAAAATTCCTTTGTTGAATCTCTAAACGACAGGACCTCAGAATATGACTGTATTTGGAGATGAGACCTTTAAGTAGGTGATCAAGTTAAAACAAAGCCTCTGGGTTGGCCCTTAATCCAACTATCTAGTGTCATTACAAGGAAAGAAAACTGGGGCATGCAAAGAGATACCAGGGATGTGTACACACAGAAGAAATACTATGTGAGTCACAGGGAGAAGGCAGCCATCTGCAAGCCAAGGACAAAGGTCTTGGAAGAGACCATGGTTGTCAATACTTTGAACTCGAACTTCCAGCCTCCAGAACTGTGAGAAAATAATGGTCTGTTGTTTAAGCCCCCCAGGCTGTGGTATGTCATTATGGCAGTTGTAGCAAACTAACACACACACTTTGACCGACTCTAGAAAATGAAGGCTGTTGTTTCCTACAGCTCATCACACTCTACTTTTTCAGGCAAAACAATATAGGAAAGAATAATTTTCATACTGGAAAGCATTTAGGGCTGTGTAAATCTCACAGGAAAGCATGATAACAAGAGATTTGCAGCAATTAAACTTTAAAAAGCCTCTCAAGATCTCCCAAATACAATGTGCACATTTCAACAAAGCCAAGTGCTAACAAACATATCCCCGAAGCAATACCACTAGAAGAACACCTTCCCTACTCCCTCATGATTCTAATTGTTTACTTGATAACCTCTTATCTCGACCAGTTTCCCAATGCAGAATCTGATAGCAGTTGGGTTGAAGCTGTAATGTACCATATTGAAGTGTGAATCTAAATGTGAAAAAGAAAAATCCAGTGGTTCAAAATGACTTGTATCATCAACACACTGAACACAAGACTTAGTAAGACAATCTTCAGACAAAAAACATATTTTACCCCAAGCCATTCTCTTAATAATCTGATCTAAAGTCTGAATTATTGCTATACTGAGTAACTGGTTAAGGAATTGATTCTACTCTGACCTTCAGTCGTCACTGTCATTGTCCAAGGCCACTCCCCTTCCTGGTGACCAGAGGCTCAGAGACAGAAATATGTCTTCCCGGGATGCCCATTTCTGATCCCTGGCTCTGGACAGTGTATGATTCAAGGTTCCTACCAGGGTCTTAGTAGGCTGATGAGCCTTCACCAGAATGTACTGAGCATTCATCTATAAGATTCATTGCAGACTAAAGAATAAAAAGGCTAAGCTCTTCATCTGTGGCCCTTTCTGATTTTTTCTTTTTCAACTTTGGAATTAATTTTCTAGTCCAATAATATTCAGAGGCTTTTAGACAGAAAACCTTCAACTCCTTACGGCTATAGATTTGTTAGTTTGGAAGGTGCAGTGTTTCATATATGCATGTATTTATATGTATAATACATATTTATATATAAATTTATGTGCATATTTGCCATAGTCCTCATTGTCCTCACTATACCTTGCCCTCTTCATAAGACACTATGAAGTCATTTGAGTTGTTTTTTTTTTAAAGATTTATTTTTTATTTTTTATTAGAGAGAGAGAAAGTACAAGCAGGGGGAGCGGCAGGTAGAGGGAGACGGAGAAGCAGGCTCCCCACTCAGCAGGGAGCCCGATGCGGGGCTCAATCCAGGACTCTGGAATCATGACCTGGGCTGAAGGCAACCACTTAATGGACTGAGTCACCCAGGCACCCCGAAGTCATTTGAGTTTTTGTGGTCCTTGAGAGATATTTTGAGATCTCCTATCTATAACCTAATTGGAGAATCCCAAGGTAAAATTCCTGTCTGTAAATATGAAACTTACAGCAAGCAAGGTTGTTCTAAAATGATGTATAAAACCTAACATTGCTACTTAGGACAAATTCCTTGGGTGCTGTAACATCCAGTTACTGAAAGCAGGGCAGTCTTCTAAAATTTGACTCATATTCCCTCAGCAGCAAGCTGCCTCCAGTATAATTTTCCTCAAAAACCCTTTCTAAAAAGCAATAGGTACTCTGAAAAGAGTAACAAATTAATCTATGAGATTGAGGACCTTATCCCCAAGAGTAGGAACTACATATCACCTTTTCCTAATTATAGGACAAGAAAATACTGATTGAGACCTGAAGAGACCAGAATAAGAATTCCAGGGGAGTGTTGACAGTGAAAAAGAAGGCAGGATTCACAGTGTTTGAGTGCAGAAGAGAAGAACAGAGACACACCAATAAATTCCACACTAGACTCAAAGCCAATCCTCATATAGAAGATGACCCTTGATTTCCATGATACAACCTGAATTTCCTATGCTATCTTAAGTTTAGGCACTTTTATTTTTTTAAGAAAGAATATGTGTTGCTGAATAAATAAATTATACATAAATTTAATGCAATTTTTTATGTCTGAGACTTTCCATGTAAACAGATCATTACACTGGGAAATAATTGTTGGTAAAATTAGGTGTTTTTATCTAGAAAACATGCCCAATGTGTTCTCATCTAGAAAACAGGCAAAACCATCTTGACCTGCTAGTATAAGTGAGATAATGCAAGGAAACTATTATACATTATACACATTTAGAAGGTGTTATTATTGCTATCTTGGCTTATGAAAAGTACACTGAATGATATGCCAGAGATTAATTAATAAGAGAACATACTACTAATCTTAAGGAAGCACTGGGTGCAATTACCACCTACCACACATCTCTGTTTCTAGCATCTAGATTTCTACCTAATTCTTGTCTCCATTCTGAAATGTCCCTGAATTTCTAATTCCACTCCTTGTTGTTGGTGGAGCAATTCATCTCTGTCCAAATCCTGACCTGAATTCCCTCCTTATTTCATGGTACTAAGTGAAACTAATGCCCTCCAAGTAGCAGCTGTCACTCTCCTAAAAAACCTGTTTCTTTTTTTAAATTTATTTTAATTTTATTATGTTATGTTAGTCACCATACAGTACATCATTAGTTTTTGATGTAGTGTTCCACGATTCATTGTTTTTGTATAACACCAAGTACTCCATGCAGTATGTGCCCTCCTTAATACCCATCACCAGGCTAACCCATCCTCCCACCCTCCTCCCCTCTAAAACCCTCAGTTTGTTTCTCAGAGTCCATAGTCTCTCATGGTTGGTCTCCCTGTCCAATTCCCCCCTTCATTTTTCCTTTCCTTCTCCTAATGTCTTCCATGCTATTCCTTATGTTCCACAAATAAGTGAAACCATATGATAATTTAATTTCTCTGCTTGACTTATTTCACTTAGCATAATCTCCAGTCCCACCCACATTGATGCAAAAGTTGAGTATTGATCCCTCTGATGGCTGAGTAATATTCCATTGTATATATGGACCACATCTTTATCCATTCATCTGTCGAAGGGCATCTTGGCTCTTTCCATAGTTTGGCTATTGCAGACATTGCTGCTATGAACATTGGGGTGCATATGGTCCTTCTTTTCACTACATCTGTGTCTTTGGGGTAAATACCTGGTAGTGCAATTGCTGGGTCATAGGGTAGCTCTATTTCTAACTTTTTGAGGAACCTCCACACTGTTTTCCAAAGTGGCTGTATCAATTTGCATTCCCACCAACAGTGTAAGAGGGTTCCCCTTCCTCCACAACCTCTCCAATATTTGTTGTTTCTTGCCTTGTCAATTTTTGCCATTCTAACTGGTGTAAGGGTGTATCTCAATGTGTTTTTTTTTTAAAGATTTTATTTATTTATTTATTTGATAGAGAGAGACAGCGAGAGAGGGAACACAAGCAGGCAGAGTGGGAGAGGGAGAAGCAGACTCTCCGCTGGGCGGGGAGCCCGATGTGGGGCTCGATCCCAGGACCCTGGGATCATGACCTGAGCCAAAGGCAGATGCTTAACGACTGAGCCATCCAGGCACCCCTCAATGTGGTTTTGATTTGAATTTCCCTGATAGCTAATGATGATGAACATTTTTTCATTTCTCTGTTAGTCATTTGTATGTCTTCTTTGGAGAAGTGTCTATTCCTGTCTTCTGCCCATTTTTTGACTTGATTATTTGTTTTTGGGGTGTTGAGTTTGAGAAGTTCTTTATAGATCTTGGATATCAGCCCTTTGTCTGTAGTGTCATTTGCAAATATCTTCTCCCATTCTGTGGGTTGCCTCTTTGTTTTGTTGACTGTTTTCTTTGCTTTGCAGAAGCTTTTTATCTTGATGAAGTCCCAAAAGCTCATTTTTGCTTTTGTTTCACTTGCCTTTGGAGATATATCTTGAAAGCAGTTTCTGTGGCCTATGTTGAAGAGGTTACTGCCTATGTTCTCCTCTAGGATTGTGATGGATTCCTGTCTCACACTGAGGTCTTTCATCCATTTTGAGTTTATCTTTGTGTATGGTGTTAGGGAATGGTCAAGTTTCATTCTTCTATATATAGCTGTCCAATTTTCCTGCACCATTTATTGAAGACGCTGTCTTTTTTCCATTGCATATTTTTTCCTGCTTTGTCGAAGAT
>NW_027733074.1:0-311 GCF_054177405.1 Leptonychotes weddellii | reverse complement strand
CTTTTAAATGTAGCCAAATTAAAGATCCATTATCTGGCCATTTGAGACAGGGAAATCAAAGGGACATCATGAGAGATAAAGTTGGTTATTTCCTTTGCTTCTAATCAGGCTTCTATTACTGCTAGGCCCTGCACCTGGACCCCACTGTTCACATGTCTTGTAATGCAAATACCATATGTCCTCTTTGTCAGGGACAAGGGGTTAATTATTTTTCTAGAATAGGTAACATCTGTGGAAGGATGAGCTGAGAAAAAATAAGAGGAAGCTATCCTATGCTCATTCCAGACCACCTAGGTGCTAGGCCTCTCCAT
>NW_027733073.1:0-311 GCF_054177405.1 Leptonychotes weddellii | reverse complement strand
GAGATCATATGATACATGTCTTTCTCTGTTTGACTTATTTCACTCAACATAATATAGGGTAGATAATGTTCTCACCAAGTGTTTGCATAGTTATGGGAATGCTCATGATCCTATGTTGAAACAGGGACATGGGCTCACTTCTTTTCCATTCAAAGTACATGATCTTTCATTGGTCCACATAACTGGATCTCAGAGACAGACTAGATTTAGGCTCATTTTTACTGATGTATTTAATTAGTCAAAGATAATTTCTTTTTTGCTGTTGTTTTGTTTCACTTATTTAATATTTTCCCCTGAGTTTGAGTTTGTGA
>NW_027733072.1:0-311 GCF_054177405.1 Leptonychotes weddellii | reverse complement strand
ATAGATGATACACAATAGACTTTAAATCTGATGTAACATAAATAGTAGTCATAAATATAGATGCCATGTATGACTATTTTTCTGTTTTAGAATTTGTTGAAGAAAAATATTCTTAATAGAAGGTTCAATGAATTTAAAATTTATCAAATATAAAATGCAAGTTTGATTACCTTTTTATTTAAAATTTTGAAATAAAACTGTATTTAAAATTCTATCTTCAGAAAAATATAAATGACATAATATTAAAGACAGGTATGTCTAAGAAAATGATTATGTAAATATCAAATCAATTGTTCTTTTGTTATTGCTTT
>NW_027733071.1:0-311 GCF_054177405.1 Leptonychotes weddellii | reverse complement strand
AAAACCCTCCCCCCAGGTGCTCTGAGACTCTCCAGCTTTAGAACCAGGGGGATTGGGTAAGACTTTGGGCCCTGGAACCAGGTGGCTTGGATTCTAGTTCTCTCCCACCTGTATTAGTCTGTGACTTTGGGAACATTAAGTGACTTCTCTGGGATTTCTTACCCACTGAGTGGGGATTAGATTGCATCTACCCCAGAGGGCTGTTGAGAGGTTTGAGGAAGTTCTCCTGGAGCCCTGAGGGAGGCTCCTGGTGCAGGGCCCTGTGCTCAGCTTGGCCTCACGCTGCCATGACCTGGGCACTCAGAGAAAAC
>NW_027733070.1:0-311 GCF_054177405.1 Leptonychotes weddellii | reverse complement strand
AAGAACATGAAATTAATCACAACTAAATACATTTGCCTGCACATATGTTAAAGAAAAGCAACCATTTCAAAAATAGCATTGAGAAACCTGAAGTTAGCAACTCCTATTTAAAAAAAAAAAAAAACCCTAAAAACTAATGATATTGCTTGCGTTCTTTGTTCAACATCTGGCTGTCAAAGAAAATGATGGCATTTTAGGCTTTTTGATATGTAGTACATATTAGAATTGGTTAATACACGCAAAGCACTTTCCGCAGTGACCAGCTCCAAAGTAAATGCTAAATTATCAGCTGCTACTGAGTTGGATCTTAA
>NW_027733069.1:0-311 GCF_054177405.1 Leptonychotes weddellii | reverse complement strand
AGACAATAGTTTTAATAGCATTGGAAAAATATTTTTGCCTATAAAAATTACCAGGTCATTAACAAAATTGCAACATCAAAATGAGTTATATCTTGTGAAAATATGATTTTTAATGTCAATCAAAATTTATATATATTTCCATGACATCATCCAGAGGTGTTCAGGAACATGGTCGCATTAAAGCAATGACTTGTATTTTGTTGTCCTTATAAGAGGAAAATTGACACTTTTTCAGTCGTAAGTCAGAAGGCATTCTGAATACAGTCAAGGCCTCACCAATTGTTTGTAAGGTTCAGGGTTTCTTATTTAGT
>NW_027733068.1:0-311 GCF_054177405.1 Leptonychotes weddellii | reverse complement strand
GTTACTTTCATGATAAGATTCTGGAAATTACAGAGTTCTAGTAATTTCCTAATAAATATTACATAAAATAAACTCAGGTTTTCAGTGCGTTTGTACTGTTTTTTGTTTTTTGTTTTTTTTAAAGATTTTATTTATTTATTTGAGACAGAGAGAATGAGAGACAGAGAGCATGAGAGGGAGGAGGGTCAGAGGGAGAAGCAGACTCCCCGCCGAGCAGGGGGAGCCCGATGCGGGACTCGATCCCGGGACTCCAGGATCATGACCTGAGCCGAAGGCAGTCGCTCAACCAACTGAGCCACCCAGGCGCCCCG
>NW_027733067.1:0-311 GCF_054177405.1 Leptonychotes weddellii | reverse complement strand
AAGAAAGGAAGAAAGAAAGAAAGAAAAAGGAAGAAAGAAAGAAAGAAAGAAAGAAAGAAAGAAAGAAAGAAAGAAAGAAAGAAAAAGAAAGAAACAAAAAAAGAAAGAAAGAAAAGAAAGAAAGATAGATTAGGGTATGTTATTCCCTGGTGGGTTTAGTCTCTTTCATTTTGTCTGTTAAGTCTGGTGACTAATCCAAGTTACCTCTTTAGTTGAGCATTCACTCCTCTGCTAGTCTTTCCCCTTTTCCTTCATGACATTTATGGATTCTTATCTCATTGTCTTGTTTATCCCTCTGAAGAGCCTTCTCT
>NW_027733066.1:0-311 GCF_054177405.1 Leptonychotes weddellii | reverse complement strand
TTAATGCATCAAAAAAATTTAAAAAATAGAAAGGACTAAGAATACCAATAAATGCACAGCTTTTCCTTCTGCCATCCTTGGTGTGAATATCCCTGTCAACCATGAGCACAGCTCTTCTAACATGGACAGAGAAGCTGGTAGCAGAGGCGCTGCGGGGACACCGAGCTGACTGAGGAAGACCCCAACAGTCTAGGACCAGCGCAGAAAGCCAGAAAGACCACCAGAAGGAGACAGCATTCTAAAGTCAATCCTTACCCCAGTTTTAACTTAGCTCATCTGCCAAGTTCAAAAGCCCAATGCTAACAATCAGA
>NW_027733065.1:0-311 GCF_054177405.1 Leptonychotes weddellii | reverse complement strand
GAGCCAGGAGCCCAATGCAGGGCTCGATCCCAGGACCCTGGGATCATGACCTGAGCCGAAGGCAGACACTTAACCATCTGAGCCACCCAGGCGCCCCAGATTATAGTTTTTAATATTAGTACTATACCATTGTTTGGTTTTCCTTCTATGAGGAATCTAATAATAAATATGTATACTGCATCTTGTTTGCCTGTCTTCTATTTCAACCATTTTTTTTCTGTGATTCTTTTTCTTTTTTATTCTCTTAGCTGTTTTCTGGCATTTCTTCAATGGCATTTATTGAATTTTCACTTGAATCTTTTTCCCTGGGA
>NW_027733064.1:0-4907 GCF_054177405.1 Leptonychotes weddellii | reverse complement strand
TTTTTTTTTTTTTTTAACGTATAATGTATTATTTATTTCAGAGGTACAGGTCTGTGATTCATCAGTCTTACACAATTCACAGCACTCACCATAGCACATACCCTCCCCAGTGTCCATCACCCAACTACCCCATCCCTCCCACCACCCCCACCACTCCAGCAACCCTCAGTTTGTTTCCTGTTAAAGCATGATGAGATTTATAACTTCGAGGAACAGAGAAACAATGTAAGTTTATCCCTCGAGTTTTGGGATATATTTGTCTATTACCAGAAACCTGAAATAATTGCTATTTAAATTTTCCTTCTTTTTCTTAAGTACAGAACAGTTTTGTTTTCAGTATCTTTGTTTCTTTATAATATCTGCAAATGTCTGAAGGCAAATAGGAAAGAGTCGGAGTGGATTTTGAGTTGCTTACAGAGTCATGCTTTTGTTCTTCTGAAGAGTCCATTTATAAATTAAGAATCATTGATTTTAACTTTTTAAAAAATCTGTATTTCCATAAACTATTTTCAAAGAATTGGGTAGGCTTTGCCACTGTAGTGTTTAGAAGTTGATTTACCCACTCTACCACTTTATTTTGAATTTGCCTTTTTCAATCAATTGGAAAATTTCTAACTAAGATGGAAATCAAAAGATTTCTATGTTCTGTTGTCCAGGGAATGTGAATTCTTTGGGAGGGCATTTTGGATATATCCACAAAAGACATTGCATAGGAAGACCTGAAGCTGGCAGAGTCTGATTATAAAACCCAGCAAAATGAACTTTATTGCTCATCCTGGGTATTTCTGAATTTATTTCCTGGCTTTTAGCATTTACATGAATAATTTGTAGACCTTGGGCCTAGAGATTAGGCTGGAGGACTCTCTAAAAATCTTTTCTGGAAAGGGAAGTTAAAACAAGCAGCTGAGTGTTTAAGGGATTTTCTTGGGAAGGTGGAGGAGTTGGAGGAGTTAAGAGAATTTGAGGAGATGGGGCCAGATTTTAAGAAGGGGGATTTATGTTGGATGTGGGTGTTAATTTTAATTTTAATTTCTGTTCTTTTATCTTGTTAATGGAGTCCCTAAGGTTAGCCGTCATATTTTTTGTATCCACTTTTTAATTTGGTCTTTCCATAGGTACCAATAAGACAATTGCTTAAACTCTCTAAAATATAGAAGGCTTTCCAATTCAAAGGATCCACTGTTTGATCATTGATGAATAGAATCTTATACTAATCCAAATAGTGACTCAAACCAATAAGCTTTTTTAATGGCTTCACCAAAGATGCAAGAGGCATCCTATAAGAGAGTATAAGAGATACAGCCCTAAGAAAGCAAAAGCCTTCATTGCATAGGAAGTAAAGATGGTGCAGTGAAAATGTTGTTTCTGGTCTCTTGTTGGAACATGGGATGCCTCTCCAATCACAGACCCGCTAATCTGTGACATTGGGCAGGTGCTATAGGAATGAGACTTTTTAGCATTTTAGCAGACAACAAAGGTTGAGATGACAAAGGCTCCTTATGGACTGGGACCTGTTATAACAATTCCCCTGAAAGCTGGCATGGCTAGACAAAGGGGATGCTGCTTGTAACTTTGTGTCTTGGAATCCCAGTCCATTCAACTGACCACCAAAGTGTACCCTCCTAAGTGCATCTTCCGGATGCTGGAGACCAGATAGAATATTCTCATTGGTCATAAAGGCACACTCTCAAGACATAAAACAAGACAAAAGGAAAAGTCTCCTCCAGTTTTTACGCAGGCGACCCACAGCAAAGTTTGTCATAAATAGACATTGGTCTGGTGAGAACTGTGAACTCATCAGTCTGTGAGGCCAGCTCAAACAGCAGGCATATAGGGTCTATGCCCGTGTTTTGCCCTTTGATTTTTCCTCCTTATGATGAGTGATATAATAGACAAGAACGAAGAGAAATCATAGCCATCTCTGGGAGGAAAAGGATCAATACAAACTGACAGCACTCATACAAAATCTTTACCAGAGTCATTATAACCAAGGAACTAGGTCCACAAATATTTTCTCCTGATAATCTAAATTTAGAAAAAGGGCAAAAGGGTTTTCACCACTTTTGCTTCCATTGAACCCTGCAGACAGAGACTTGGGAGGCAGGTGTGCTAAGAATTCTTACTTTCTGCTGGTGCTAGTCAGAGGCCCTAGGATCTTTCAGGGGTGGCCCTGGAGCACGCCATGTCCAGCCAGTGAAGTATCCTGCCCACTGCGCCAGAACTGTCGGGGAGGGGACAGTTTCCCCTAACCCCTCTTTGTTCTTTTGGCTGGTCTAATACTTAAATTAACACGGCACATATTAATGGGCGAAAAACACATTGAATTTTGTATATACTGAGCCCCATAAAAATATAAGACCCAAAGATGTGACCAACGAAGGCAGCTTTTATACCTTCTAGACAAAGAAACAATACATTTGTGAAGAACTGACAAGACAAGGAAACTTAGATTTGAGTACTAATTAGTGAGGAAACTAAGCGGAGTTTGTTTACAAAAAGCCTACTTGCCTTTGAATTCCCGATCTCTAGCAATAAGGATGTCTCTACACCTGGTGCAGGGAGGGTGTCTTTCACCTGAGAGATTTATTTCCTGCTTTCAGAGAGACAGAGAAGAGAGTCAGAGAGTTCTTCTTGTACTGGCTGTTTCTCAAGTAACTTTAATTCAAAATTATATGCCCAAATAGCATATTCTGGGGCAGGCTGCCCTAAACCCCATCAGCCCCACAAGTGGTAACTAGTGTTGTTTTATTATTTATCATCATTTATTTTCTCCCTGTAATAGAGTCACATAGCAACAAGCTCTAAAAGGCGCCCATGGTTGTTTGTATCAGTGCCTGTGAGAGAGATCATTGGCTTTTAGCCTTTGCTCAGAAAAAGCAACTTCATGTCTCAGCTGCTTGCCAGATGGGTCTGTCACCAACAGCTGTTTTCCAGCCAATCTCAATCATGGCTTACTTCCAGGGAGCAGAAGAGCATGCCTGAGTGAATCCTTAAAGTCCTTTTTGCCTCTCCTTGGGATTACTTCACTTGTGTTTACAATATAGCAACTGCTAGAGAGGAGGGTCTGCCCATCCTGCTCCCGCGGCAGCCTCCTCTCTGAGCTGGGAAGCCAGTTGCTTCTTTATGCACAAAGGCCTAACATTGTGACCCACAGAGTCTGCATCCTTCTATTTTGAAAGATACATAATCATTTACTAAAATAAAATTTTGATACATTTTACAATTTGTGGCTTCCAAAGTTCAAATATCTCTATTCTGAACAAAGTGTAAAAAAAGCCAAACTAAATCTTTTTTTTTTTTTTCAGTTTGCCAAGCATTCATTCCTATGAAATAGCTCTGAAAGTTTAACTTTATATGATTGAGGCAAAAAAAGCACAAGACATTGAATTTCCTGTTGCAACCTCCTATAGGTCCCTTGTTATTTGTAGTTCTTCACAACTCAAGGTAAATCAAAACAAAAAATATCTTTACAGATTTCCTTTCTCTACATCATTCTGGGACTTGCTTTCTTTTTGAATCTCCTTTTGGATGTACAACTTTTCTCACTTATGTGACTCCCTTATTTTCAAAATATATATTTGAATCTATTTTCCAAATGCATATTTCATCTAATTTACTATTTCTCTTCCTGTTTGCAAAATACATATACCCGAATCACATTTCAAATGTGTATTATTGTTATCATCCCTTTGAAGTCTTTTTTTTCACTTGTAAATTGAAGTGCCCTCCCCCAATCTGGATCCCAAAACTATTTCTGACAATGTTGGGAGGATCTTGAAATCTTGAATTGTTCTCATGTATAAAAGGGAGCCCATAAAATTGGCAGATAAAGAGCTGATACCTCATTTCTTCCTCTATACAGATGTTACACAACTAGTGTAAGCATTTTTCAAAATCATCTGGGTCTGTGGTCTCATTTTCACTTCCTCTAGTTAAGCCCTACTTATCTTTCAAATTTTGGTCCAAGCATCACTTCCTTAGGGAATCCTTTGACCACATCCTACCACTACCACAGATTGGTTCAGATACTCTACTATCTACATTCTAGCCTCTTGTGTTTTTTCATCATAGTGTTTGTTACAACTTTTAAATATAATTCTCAGCACTTATTTGATTAATATCTATCTCCCTTCCCTAGACTCTTAAACTCCTTGAGAAGATTGGTGTTCTTTTGCTCTGTAGCCCGAGCCTATAATAACACTTGCTTCATGGTAGGAATTCAATAAATATTAAATGAATAAAGGAATAAATGAGCAAAGGAATAAATGAATAAATAAATGAATAAAAAATGGGTGAAAAAAATGCGTGAATGACTTAAGTCTCCAGAACCATGACCAATACATGGTGACAATCAATAAAATAAGTTAATATTATTATTTTTAGTCTCCATGACAGATCAAATAAATTTGCGGAGTATTTCAGTTCATCAAAGACCTGATTATGGCTTCAGAAACTGAAAGTTATGTGCGCCTTCAAATATGTTGTTTCCTACCTTTGAATTGTTTCCTATACTTGTGCAATGGATGGATGTATAGACATAAAAAGATATACATATGTGTACGTGTACATATGAATGCATAATAAAGAATAAATCAGTGAATTTTTAGATGCAAAAATATGTAAAATATTTTTTCTATTTAATAGTTATGTGTATTAAAATGTATATTCACCTTGATTTTATTTAATTTTACTAAAACAGTTAAGTTTTGGGCGCCTGGGTGGCTCAGTTGGTTAAGCGACTGCCTTCGGCTCAGGTCATGATCCTGGAGTCCCGGGATCGAGTCCCGCATCGGGCTCCCTGCTCGGCAGGGAGTCTGCTTCTCCCTCTGACCCTCCTCCCTCTCATGCTCTCTGTCTCTCATTCTCTCTGTCTCAAATAAATAAATAAAATCTTTAAAAAAATAAAA
>NW_027733063.1:0-311 GCF_054177405.1 Leptonychotes weddellii | reverse complement strand
ATGTCATTGGAATTTTGATCGGGATGGCATTGAAGGTATAGATTGCTCTGGGTAGCATAGACATTTTAACAATGTTTATTCTTCCGATCCATGAGCATGGAATGTTTTTCCATCTTTTTGTGTCTTCTTCAATTTCTTTCATGAGTGTTCTGTAGTTCCTAGAGTATAGATCCTTTACCTCTTTGGTTAGGTTTATTCCGAGGTATCTTATGGTTTTTGGTGCTATTGTAAATGGAATCATTTCTCTAATTTCTCTTTCTACAGTTGCATTGTTATTGTATAAGAAAGCAACTGATTTCTGTGCATTAATT
>NW_027733062.1:0-311 GCF_054177405.1 Leptonychotes weddellii | reverse complement strand
GTTATCTTCCTCTCTCCCTGGGCTAGGAGTCACTTTGGAGTGGTGCTGGCCCCGGTTGGGGATGTTTTCACAGTGCCAAGCTTGGACACCATTTTGGATGGCTCTGGCCAAGGTCATATTGGAGGGGACAAGTCTGCTGGAAACCATGGGGGCGAGGCATGTGGTGTTAGCAAGGTTTGTTCAGGTCAGCTGTAGGAGGAGACCTGGACCCATTTTTGAAAACTCTTGCTTCAGGGTTGGAGGGGGTGGGTCCACTGGAGCATGTGGACATAGGGCCACAAGAGAATGCAGGAGTGCGGTGCTCAGTGCCA
>NW_027733061.1:0-311 GCF_054177405.1 Leptonychotes weddellii | reverse complement strand
AGTCGAGCGCAACAGGCTCTCTTCTCTGCCCATCCCCCACCGTGTTCGGTCCCTCTGCTGCGGGCAGCGGGAGCCCTCTGTGATTGTACGTACTCACACTGGCGATCCTGTACTGAGAGACTGCGGAACACACGTCCTGGGTCCTGCGGTCCCGTTCCAGCAGCGGCTCCCCCTTCCCGGAGTTACATTGTTGTTCACCGTGGGTCCTGAACACACGTCGTGGGTCCTGCGGTCCCGTTCCAGCAGCGGCCCCCCCTTCCCGGAGTTACGTTGTCGTTCACCGTGGGTCCTGAACACACGTCCTGGGTCCT
>NW_027733060.1:0-311 GCF_054177405.1 Leptonychotes weddellii | reverse complement strand
TTGACTGAGCCACCCAGGCATCTCCATTATCATACTTTTAAATAGCAAGCCCTTAGTAATAACAAGAGTCTGAGTTTTATTGATAGTGAAAATAAGTTAGTAAAGAAAAAGCTTCTTATTTTGTGGGGTTTGCTTTTGGTTTACACATCTAAGAAGAGATGAAATATTAAGATGTCAAGAAAGTTGCTTCTTTGTTTTACTTCAAATAATACATTCTCTGCATCAATTGCAGGGAATGTGATTTTAAGTTACTGTATCTCAAAATAGTTTTTTTTTAGATTTTATTTATTTATTTGACAGATAGACAGCAA
>NW_027733059.1:0-311 GCF_054177405.1 Leptonychotes weddellii | reverse complement strand
GCACAGAGGTGGGGAGAGTACAGTCTTTAACTATTAGGGGAGATCAGCCTGGGTGAAAGACTCCTTATGAACATTTCCAAATCATAATAAGGTCAATCACTTAACCTAATAAAGTCAGTAAGAGAAGGTTTGTTTATATTACTTTCTTTACAAACTCAAGGACACATGTCATACTCTGGAGGGAGATACTTTTTCCCCCCAAAAAATATTTCTTTTTTTTAAAAAGATTTTATTTATTTATTTGACAGAGAGAGAGATAGCGAGAGCAGGAATACAAGCAGGGAGAGTGGGAGAGGGAGACGCAGGCCTCC
>NW_027733058.1:0-311 GCF_054177405.1 Leptonychotes weddellii | reverse complement strand
CCATGTCTCCTCATGCAGATAAAGCAGCAGGTCACAGGCAGAAGCTAAAACTCCCTTTGTGTCTAAGATGTGATGAATTCATGCAACACAACTGAAAACATGAGGCATGACGTGAAGTCCCTTGCAGTACTCATCATGCTGTTTTACCAGCTAGCTAGAGAATTTTTCACTTTTGTTTCAAACTTCAATATATATACACACATACACATATATATTTATTTAAAGCCATCCCTGACTTACCACGACAGGGTACCTGCCACTCCTCTTGGGGTCACTGTAGAAATTACCATCATGAGACCATGCATAGAATT
>NW_027733057.1:0-311 GCF_054177405.1 Leptonychotes weddellii | reverse complement strand
TTGGACACAATCATGGGACATCCCGCCAAGTGAGAATGATCACAATCCCTGAGGAATTACAAATAATTCTACAATATTTCATTGTATGCAACTGATACAGATGCCATCAGTGAATTATTTTAATTATGTTGACATTAAATATGTCAAAGTGTAAATCTCTACAATGTGTAGTTATATTTTTAATGAGAATTAAATAAAAATAAAATTGAGGTTAAAATAGATTGTTTGCTTTGAGTCATGGAAATGCAAATAAAAAACACTTCCTGGGAATTAGTATAAACTCAAAGGTAATTATTATTATAGTCAAAATT
>NW_027733056.1:0-311 GCF_054177405.1 Leptonychotes weddellii | reverse complement strand
AGACAGAGAGCACATGAGAGGGGGGAGGGTCAGAGGGAGAAGCAGGCTCCCCGCCGAGCCGGGAGCCCGATGCGGGACTCGATCCCGGGACTCCAAGATCATGACCTGAGCCGAAGGCAGTCACTTAACCAACTGAGCCACCCAGGCGCCCTGATTTCTTATTTTTTTAAACAATAGAATCGTATTACTTAAATGCATAGGTGTGGAAAATAGCTTGATTATAGTGTCAGTCCATGTGGGTGGAGGAGTAAAACTACAAGATTCAGCCACTTGGTTTGTTCTAGTTTGGGTCCAGAGAAAAGAGAGAAACT
>NW_027733055.1:0-311 GCF_054177405.1 Leptonychotes weddellii | reverse complement strand
CTTGACTCTTTTACAAATTAATGGAAGCATGACTAAAACATTAAATACCATTCCTGCAAAAGTGTGTAAATAATAATGAAAATTAAAGATTAAATAATAAAGTTGAACTTAGTATTATTTTGCTTAATATTATTAACTTATTAATATTATATCTTTTGATGAAAGTAAGAGCAATATCTAGTATCTTTTTACTTTTTTTTTTTTATTTTTTTATTTTTAAAAAAAAAAATTTTTTTTTTATTCTTATGTTAATCCCCATACATTACATCATTAGTTCTAGATGAAGTGTTCCATGATTCATTGTTCGTGCA
>NW_027733054.1:0-311 GCF_054177405.1 Leptonychotes weddellii | reverse complement strand
GACTCTTTTACAAATTAATGGAAGCATGACTAAAACATTAAATACCATTCCTGCGAAAGTGTGTAAATAACAATGAAAATTAAAGATTAAATAATAAAGTTGAACTTAGTATTATTATTTTGCTTAATATTATTAACTTATTAATATTATATCTTTTGATGAAAGTAAGAGCAATATCTAGTATCTTTTTACTTTTTTTTTTTTATTTTTTTATTTTTAAAAAAAAAAATTTTTTTTTTATTCTTATGTTAATCCCCATACATTACATCATTAGTTCTAGATGAAGTGTTCCATGATTCATTGTTCGTGCA
>NW_027733053.1:0-4907 GCF_054177405.1 Leptonychotes weddellii | reverse complement strand
CTCTCTAATAAATAGATAAATAAAACCTTTAAAAAAAAAAAAAGATTGTACAATGGTAAATGGTAGAAAGTAAAAAAAAAAAAAATTATTTTCCCTCTCTTTATAATAGAACAGAACTTCTACTTTGTCTATCCATAGTCTGGCCTCATCTTGCTTTTTTGCAACCATTTCCCATCTGTGTCAAGTTTACTTGTACCTTGGAACCCCACCACAGAGTCTGTGTGCTTTAGTGTAGTTTGAGTTCTTAGAGATACACAGGTTCTTAGGGAAGACACTTTCCATGCAAAGAGAGTAAGTAAACATAGGGGAAAATGGAATTTTTCCTTAAGAAGTCCATGAATTCAGAGAAAACTATCTTTCCTATAGAATTTGGAGATGGACAGTATAAATTATATCTAACTATAAATTCTAACAATTTACATTTTATCACAAAAATACTTTTACAACTAATATAAAAAAAGAATATTTTTTCTTTAAAGCATTAACTCTAGTTCTAAAAAGATAGCCAGGGGGTGCCTGCTTGTCAGTCCGGTAAGTGTCTGCCTTCGGCTCAGGTCATGATCTTGGGGTCCTGGGATCAAGCCCTGTGGGGCCGGGCTCCCTACTCAGCAGGGAGTCAGCTTCCCCCTCTCCCTCTGTCTATCCCTCCCCCAACCTCTCTCTCAAATAAATAAAATCTTTAAAATACACTCACAGAGGGGCTCCTGGGTGGCTCAGTTGGTTAAGCGACTGCCTTCGGCTCAGGTCATGATCCTGGAGTCCCGGGATCGAGTCCCGCATCAGGCTCCCTGCTCTGCGGGGGGTCTGCTTCTCTCTCTGACCCTCCCCCCTCTCATGCTCTCTCTCTCTCTCATTCTCTCTCTCAAATAAATAAATAAAATCTTTAAAAAAAATAAATAAATAAAAATAAAATACACTCACAGAGAGAGAGCCAAAATAAATAATCTTGCATATAAAAAAAATCTGTGTATAAGGTTAGTTACATTATTTTTAACAGCAAAGTAACTATAAGTGTCCAAAAGTAAAAGACTGATTAAACATACTATAATTTATTAATAAATTGACATACTATATAATCACTAAAATGCTGTATAAATCTGTTCAATAAAATAATATTTAAAAATTTTAAGAACCTGATTACAAAGGACTATACAAAATATTATAACATTTTACAAGACACATCAAATCATAGAAAATACACACTAGAAAGACATTCACCAAAATGTCAATCATGGTTGTTTCTGGCTTTGGGGGTTACTGTTTTTTTATTCTGTTCTTAACATTTTATTTATTTTATACATTATAATAAATGTAATATTTTTGTAACCAGTGCACAAAGGAAAAGTCTGGATTGTAGTGATACCTGGGTCACCTTGAGCAAATTGCTTAAGGTCACTCAACCAGTTAGTTACTTCATCTAAAAAGGTGGGCCAATAATTGTACCAACTTTACAGAGTTGTGTAATAATTAAAATAAATGATATAGGGGCACCTGGATGGCTCATTTGGTTAAGTGTTTGCCTGTGGCTCAGGTCATGATCCTGGGGTCCTGAGATCAAACCCGGCATTGGACTCCCTGCTCAGCAGGGAGTCTGCTTCTCCCTCTCCCTTTGACCCTCCCCTGCTCATGCTCTCTTCCTCTCCCTCAAATAAATAAAATCTTTTAAAAATATATAAAATAAAATAAAGGATATAATACATGTAAAATCCTTAGCACTGGTACATGAATAAATAGAAGTTTGAAAAGACCAGCTAAAGGGGTTGTATTGGAATTTCAAGTTTCCCCTCTTTTTTATTCTCAATCATTTTAACCATCAAGCCAGTCTACCCTTGAGTTCAAACTCTTCTAAATCAAATAAATGTTTCACTAATATGTGGGGGTTTGTTGATTCAAAGAACGTAACTATGGCTGTGGCCCAAGTTGATATTTTCCACTAGCTGCACTGCACATTGGTGGTTTCAATAAATGGCCATAATAGCCAACAGGGGAAAGAAAAGAATTATCTTTCGAATCCATGCTCTTCAGGAATTCTATGAAGGAAACACATAATTGCTAGAATTTGGCTGGTGTATTGTCACCTGCTTCTCCCTCTCCCACTCCCCCTGCTTGTGTTCCCTCTCTCACTTTTAAGAAAAGTCATGGGACTTCTAATGGTAGAAAATGGTCCAGACCTCAGGTTTGTATGTCATCAAATAAAAATAAATCCTTTAAGCAAAGTACTCTAATGAAGCCATGTTTTACTTCTGGGTACACTTTAGTCATTTTAACTGGAAAAAATATATTGTTATTCGGTATAATTATTATACTTTCATTTTTCTTGGATGTATGTATCACTGTTAATCACGTAATAATCTGACTGAAAACATTCATAAGTTCAGGGATATACTCCTTCCTTCATTCATTCACACAACAAATATTTATTGGATACTTAGTATGTGCTATTCACAATGTAGACACTAAGGACACAAGGAATTCTCTTCTCATGGAGCAGAACATAGTGGGAAAAGATTAAGCAAATAATCCCATGAAAAATATGTAATAATAATGTAATTGATGGTACAAAGGAGAGGCAATACAGTACCAGGTGAAGAGTACAGGGTGTTGAATTGGAAGCATCAAGCTGTTAAGATTCTGAGAATTCTCTACCATGTAAAGAGGTTTCTCTTTCACCCCTCCCCTCCATCCCCACCTCTCACTCTCACTCTATGTGTGTGTGCATAGGCGTTGCGTCCTCAATGTCCATCTTGGACTATCTGCACCCATGCTTTAACTCTGTAAGGTGAAAGTGTTAGGGGTGCATATTAGTTTGTTAGGGTTGTCATAGCAAAATACCACAGACTGGGCACCTTAAACACACATTTTGTTTTCACAGTTCCAGAATGCTGAAAGTCTAAGATCAAGGTGCCAGCAGGATTGGTTTCCTCTGAGGGCTCTCTCCTTGGCTTGCAGATGGCCAGTCTCTTGCTGCCTCTTCACATGGTTTTCCCTCTGTGCTTGCCACCCCTCATGTCACTGCCACCCTTTATGGGGACACTGGTCAGGTTAGATTAGGGCTCCACCCAAACAGCCTCCTTTTAACTTGATCACCTCTTTAGAAACCTTGTTTCTAAATACCATTATATTCTCAGGTGCTAGGAGTTGGGATGTCAAAATATGAATTTTGCAGGGACATGATTCAGCCCATAGCAGGGTATTAGGGGACAGAGTTGCCACATACGGTAATGCCAATTACACAATGCACAACTCCAGGATGTGTCATCCACATCACAATTATCAATTTTTCTCAATTTTTATGGAAAATTTTCTTGCAGAAAGTTTTTTAATTAAAAACTTCCTGGAGAAAGATTTACCTTTTTCTGGCTTTCACAAAGGACCTCTTGGTAGGAAACCCTTCCCGGACCCCATTTGCCCTTCCCTCCACTCCTTCCTTGAAGAGTGATTTTGGATGATTGATACAGAAGGAGCTCCATGAAGGTCCTATGTCTACACTCCCATAATAAAGGCAATGTGGGGTAGGATTAAACAGGCAACTTCTAGAATAACATGACCTAGGCTTCAACTCCAGTCCTACCACCGTGTGACCCTAGGCCTTATTTAATGCATGTGTGCCTAAGAATCTTCATGCATAAAATAAATGTACCTACTTTTTAGGGTTAGTGTAAGAATCCAATAAGATTATACCTACTTATAAAATGCTTTGTTTAAGTAAACATGCAATAAAAGCTGATGATGATCTGAATGTAGTTTCAAGAGGGCTGCAACTACACTCCAGTACATATCAAATACCTGACAGAACTGGCATGGAGAAGATATTCCAGACTCATTAAATGAATGAGCTTCCTAAAGGAATTAAGGCCAGACTGCAGAATTCCTATCTACAATGGAGAGTGGGGCTCTCCTGAGTCCATACATCCTCTAAACTGCCTAGTATGGGATCTTGTGTCCAAGAGGTTCCAAAATGTTTGCTAGGTTGTCATCAGGTTAAACAAACAGAAAATAGGGACACCTGGGTGGCTCAGGTGGTTAAGCAACTGCCTTCGGCTCAGGTCATGATCCCACGGTCCTGGGATCGAGCCCCACATCAAGCCCCACATCAGGCTCCCTGCTCGGCAGGAAGCCTGCTTCTCCCTCTCCCACTCCCCCTGCTTGTGTTCCCTCTCTCACTGTGTCTCTCTGTCAAATAAATAAATAAAATCTTTTTTTTAATTTTTTTTTAAGATTTTATTTATTTATCAGAGAGAGAGAGAGCACAAGCAGGGGGAGCGGCAGAGGCAGAGGGAGAAGCAGACTCCCCACTGAGCAGGGAGCCCAATGTGGGGCTCGATCCCAGGACCCTGGGATCATGACCCGAGCCGAAGGCAGCCGCTTAACCAATTGAGCCACCCAGGTGCCCCAATAAAATCTTTTTAAAAAATAAATAAAAAGAAAAAAAGAAAATATATTAATATAATTTTTACCATTGGTCTTTTTCTGGGTGATTTTCCCTTACGGGACAAAGAGTTCCTTGATTTATGAGAAGAGCTATGTGATTACAAATGGCTGTGTTGGAGTTCTGGTAGCACAACAGTGTGACTAGTTAATACCCCTGAACTGGACCCTTCAAAACCGGCCTGAATGGTAACTTTTATGTTATGTATATTTTATCACAACTTTTTTTTAACGTCCACTGTGATTGCATGATGAGAAAAAAGGGAAATTTTTCTACTGAAATATAACGTTGTTTTGAGAATCACGTAAGATACCACAGTGCCCGGCTCATGGCAGAAGCTTGATAAAAGTTAGTTCCCCTTAACTCTAGGAAACAAACTGAGGGTTGCTGGAGGGGAGGGGGGTGGGGGGATGAGGTAACTGGGGGATGGGCATTAAGGAGGGCACGTGGTGTGATGAGCACTGGGTGTTATACACAA
>NW_027733052.1:0-311 GCF_054177405.1 Leptonychotes weddellii | reverse complement strand
CTTCATCTCGAACTAATGATGTAATGTATGGGGATTAACATAAGAATAAAAAAAAAAAAGACTTCCACAAACAAAAGCTGAAGGAGTTCATCATCATCATATCTGCTTTATTAGAAATGCTAAAGAGAGTTCCTGAAATGGAAATAAATGGGTGCTAATTACCATTGTAAAAACACATGAATGTGGGTGTAAAACTCCCTGGTAATTGTAAATAGATAGTTAAAGTCAGATTAACTAATATTGTAATGATGGTCCATAACTTACAATTCTAGTTTAAAAGTTAAAAAAAATCCCAATGTATTAAAAATAAC
>NW_027733051.1:0-311 GCF_054177405.1 Leptonychotes weddellii | reverse complement strand
CAGTAGCATTAGTAAGTTCCAGGGTCATTTTAAAGTAGGAAGAGAGAGGAGGTACAATGAAATGTTTCCAATTGGCTCTCTCTAATTGCTTGGCTACACTGCTCAAGAATTGGGTTAGCATAGGGTGCCTGGGTGGCTCAGTTGGTTAAGCGACTGCCTTCAGCTCAGGTCATGATCCCGGAGTCCCGGGATCGAGTGCCGCGTCGGGCTCCCTGCTTGGCGGGGAGTCTGCTTCTCCCTCTGACCCTCCCCCCTCTCATGCTCTCTGTCTCTCATTCTCTCTGTCTCAAATAAATAAATAAATAATCTTT
>NW_027733050.1:0-311 GCF_054177405.1 Leptonychotes weddellii | reverse complement strand
CCGCATCGGGCTCCCTGCTCTGCGGGGAGCCTGCTTCTCCCTCTCCCACTCCCCCTGCTTGTGTTCCCTCTCTCGCTGTGTCTCTCTCTGTCAAATAAATAAAAAATCTTTAAAAAAAAAAAAAAAGAAACATTTCACGTATATTATGCCAGAGGTTGCGTTTGAAGACAAATGTGTTACCATTTGCAAATTACCAAATGGATTTAAAACTATATCTATTTTCTAAATTAGTTTTCTATTGCTACTAGAGCAAATTACATCCCAACTTTAGTGGTTTAAAACAACCCAAAGATTTATATTACAGTTCTGGA
>NW_027733049.1:0-311 GCF_054177405.1 Leptonychotes weddellii | reverse complement strand
TTATTCAGGGTTTTCTCATTAATGTTGCAGGGAATATCTGCTGCCTGGGTGCCAATAACCTCTGGCAAAGATATGCACGAATAAGCAGGAAAATGTGTTCACAGAAGCTCATGCAAGGGGCGTCCAGAGGCAAAGGGTCCTCTAAGGAACTGGAAGGGCAGAGACCCTGTACACCAAACAGACTCCTCAAAACCACAGCCCTTGGCCCTCCCTCCCTTCTCCACGTGCACTCGCAACCCTCATCACCGCGGACCAGGTGCCCGGGGCTCCGCCCCTGGCAGGCCACCGCCCTCCGTGGGAACCGCGGCCCC
>NW_027733048.1:0-311 GCF_054177405.1 Leptonychotes weddellii | reverse complement strand
AGATTGTAAAGATAGAAAATAGACTGAGAGAAAGTAGACTGATCTTGGATGCCAACTAACTATCTTGGATTTTATTTTGTAGGTAGTGGGAACCCACTGAATATCTCCGAAGAGCAGAGGAACATACTCAGGGCAATCGCAAGGCTGGCTAAGGGGACAATGATTGATAGGAGGGAAGAAAGGAGTCCAGTCACACCACCACGTAAATAATCCAGCCATGAGTTAGATGACACAGGAAGGCATGGTAGGGAAGAGATGAGCATGAAGAAAGGACAAAATACAAGAAGGCAGGTGGCTCTGAGGAAGCCAAG
>NW_027733047.1:0-311 GCF_054177405.1 Leptonychotes weddellii | reverse complement strand
GGCATGCTGGCTGCCCGACATGCCACCAAAGTCCAGGCTCAGCCCTGAGGACCTCCGCGCCGTGAACACCCAGCTAAGGAGGGGAAACGCCTCGCAGACCCGGAGCCCTCCACGAGGCTCTCCGATGCAGAGGCCCTTGGGAGCTGCTGGGTCTGGTGCTGGGGCTGGTGCTGGTGCTGGTGGTCTGTGCTGGTGGTGCCTGCGACAGTGTGACCGAGGGGAAGCTGTCCCTCACTCCTACCTTCCCTGGGGGAGACAACGTGCTGGACCTCAGTTTCGATGAGAACGACGGTAGGGAGTTCTCACTCATT
>NW_027733046.1:0-311 GCF_054177405.1 Leptonychotes weddellii | reverse complement strand
ATTAGGTCCTAATCGCCTCGCACTGAAGTGGGGAAATAATTTGAATCCCTGTTGTACCAAGGAGGTAACTGGAGAGTGAAGAATGTGAGATTCTCGAGGTCACACGGCAGGAAAGTCACAAAGCCAGTGACTTTCCATTTCTCGGTCTAGGTCAATATGAATGCCGTGGTCGCCTTCTCCTCTGAAGGGGAGGTCCGTCAGCAGTTTTCTGTTTAAATTGGGGTGCAGCGGTGATAGTCATTGGAGCGGGTGAAAATAGCACGATGACTCTGAATGATCAAGAGGAAAATGAGTTGATCAGGAGGCAGGGA
>NW_027733045.1:0-311 GCF_054177405.1 Leptonychotes weddellii | reverse complement strand
CAGAGGGGTGCACATCTGGGGCCCAGGGAGTCTGGCAAACCAGCTGAAGAGAAATATTGGGATTAGAGAAATTGATTTGCAAAGGAATGGTGAGGTCAGGCCATGAAGGGTCTCGAATACCCAGCAAAAGATTTTGAATTCTAGTTTATAAACCGTGGAGAGACACAGCCAGATAGTGAACAGGAGAATGATATGAGCACTCCTTTCAGTAAATCAGAGTAGCAGGTGCATGCAGGAGGGACTGGAGGCGAGAAGGCCAGCCCAGAGCCAGGTGAGAGGAAGCGAGGGGATGGACCACGGTATACCTGTCT
>NW_027733044.1:0-311 GCF_054177405.1 Leptonychotes weddellii | reverse complement strand
AAAAAAAAAAAAAAGATTTTATTTATTTATTTGTCAGAGAGAGGGAGAAAGAGAGAGCACAAGCAGGGGGAGCGGCAGGCAGAAGGAGATGCAGGATCCTGCTGAGCTAAGCAGGCAGATGCTTAACTGACTAAGCCATCCAGGCATCCCATTACTTGGAGTTTGGAGGGGAAATCCTTCCAGGTTATTCAGCACCCTGACTTGGCCCAGAACTGTGGTCACTCTAGATACACCTTCTACACAACCACCCAGCCACCATCCCCCACACAGCTGGACCCTCAGTGACCTCACAGTACACAGGAGGATGAAGG
>NW_027733043.1:0-311 GCF_054177405.1 Leptonychotes weddellii | reverse complement strand
CAGGTGGGACAGTGTGTACTTTTTCTTTTAAGGTGGATTTCCTCGGATTAATATGAAGGACTTGCCTAAACTGGTCTCTTCTCCCTCTTTAACTTCGCTGATTTGTGAGAGTTTTTTTTTTTTTTTATTTCATCCCAGAAGGGGTTTTAAAAGCTTTTTTTTTTATTACACTATTTAAAATAATTAAATGTGGCTCCAAGAAGAGTCATCATGTACCTTATAAGGCAGATGATTGAAAGTTTATCCTAGAGGCAAAATGTTTCATATTTTTACCCTCAAACATGTCCCTTTAATTATTTCTTCCTAGTCTT
>NW_027733042.1:0-4907 GCF_054177405.1 Leptonychotes weddellii | reverse complement strand
TACATTTCTACCAATTTCAACTGATTTTGACATAAACCCAGACTTACACTAAAGTTGCCAAAATCACATACAGAGTTCCCATATACTTTTCACTCAGCTTCCCTAAATCTTATATAACCACAAGCCGTTTGTCCAAATCACGAAGTGAACATTGATACAATAGTACTAAGTAATCTATAGCCTTATTTGAATTGCAGAATGTCTCCCACTAATATCCTTTGTCTGGGGCAGGATATACAACCCCAGGATCACTTGTCATGTGCCCTCAGGGCCTATGTCTTGCTGTGTCTCTCGCGACCTTGATCCTTTTTGCACAGCACTGGTGGGTTATTTCCTAGAACACCCTTCACTTTGGGTTTGTCTGGTTCCTCCTGTTGGTTTCAGTGTTGCATTTTTGGCAAGAATAGCACGGAGCAATGATGTTTGTTCTTCTCTGTGGCTCCTGTCTGGAGGCACATACTTTTCGCTATGCTCGTCACTAGTGATGTTGACTTGGACTTCTTGATTAAGAGGGCGTCAACCATCTCTCTCCACTGCAAAGTTATTATTTTTCCCTCTGAAATCAGTAAGTGGCTTGTGGGAAGACTCTTTGAGGATATGTAATATTCCGTTTCACACCATCACTGTTTCTCTTCCCTGCTTGTCCTCTCACTCTGGCTTTTGTGTTTTCCTTTGGAAGAGCCTGGCTTCCAAGTGAGATTCTATTCACAAAAGGAACCCAGTGGGGGTGGGCTTCATCGCGGTTGGCCCCACCCCAGTCCTGGCGTGGGTTCTTTTCCCACTGCATGCCCAGCCTCTGGATGCCAAGACCCCTGTGCTCTGTTTGCTGCTGGGCCACGCTGTCCACGCTGCTGTCCCACGTGGTCCCCCAAGGGCCAGTTTCCTTTTGACAACCTGTGTCCCCTCTCCCTGGTGCACCAGGATTCATCCCCTGTCCCCAGCTTTCTCAAAGTCCATGCTCCTCCCTCCTCCTTCTTGAATTTTCCTAGGAGTAGAGGCCTGTTCCCGAGCAGGGGACGGAGTCTTCTTCTCTCTCCATTCTATCTCTTCCTTTCTTATTTTGGTGCGGTGGATGGTTGCCATGTGTGTGGTCTCCTGTCCACCTGTCCTATATGTGGGTCCTATAACTTCCCATGTTAGGAGACCTGCTCCCAGGACAGGAGCTAGGATTCTCTCTCCCGGGCTCCCTTACAGCTCTGGTGCAGACCTGGGCTCGGGGCTCTGCCGATCACATGCATTTGCAGGAGGCTGTAACTTGAAGGAGAACAAGAAAAGGCATCAAATCCTCTGCAGACCCCAAAATTGGATTGCTTCTAGCAGCAGCTAGTGAAGCTCCTGCCATCTGAGGCTGGTGTTAGTGTGGCAGCCGGGGGGGGCGGTGTCCCTGCCCACAGAGGAGCAGGAATGACTGCTTTCCCTGCGGCCACTGAGCTTCCAGACCTGGTTCTCCAGCCTCCCAGAGAACCCATGAGCTTCCCAGTATGCTGCCGAGCGCCCAAGCTGGCTGCCGTGGGTTCTCTTGATCATGTTTGCCTGGCTTCCTTTAAGCCTCCCGCTTGGGTCTCAGATCCTTGTTAACAGAATAACACACGCAGATAAACAAATAAGAGACTTCTCTATTGATCCTTCGCTCTCTCCCTTCCTTTATTGCCTCCTTTCTCAGCTGCTCTGAAATGATTCTATTCCTCCTCAAAGGATGTGGATGTTCCTAATGACCAGAAAGAGGTCACGCACAAGGAGGTGGGAAAAAGAAAAGCACAGAGATAAATATTTCAAGGTAGCATCTCCAGTACTGATGGAAAGTAACATGACATTGTCCGGCATATTCCCGCGGCGCTGTGTGTCCTGTCCTCCCGCGGACAGTGGGGACCGTCTCCCACACACTGTCACCAGACAGATGGCTCAAGTCCACACGAAACAGAGAAACCAGCGTGAACGTGTGAGGCTTACGGAAGCCCACGGGCGTCTAAGCCATTGGAACTCACAAAATCATGAAATCTGTTGAACCGGAAAATACTATTTTGCACTTACCTTTGCTTTGGGTATGTCTAATAGGCGTAGGCGATGCTCTAGGACCTCGAAATAAAACCCTGCCTTAGGATCAGGAGGCCCAGCGGCCAGACCCGCGCCCCGCTCAGTGCAGTCTGCCAAACCTGTGCTGCTCATGAGTACTCACCCTTCCGTGGGGGCAGCCTCCCCTGGCTGCCGGAAAACACCCCCAAACAGCCCCCTTCTTGGACCTTGGACCAGGGGAGGGAAGTAGGAAATGAGGTATAAATCAGAAGACAAAAACAGGTGTCCTCAGAGGAGAGTGTGGCCCCTGAGTGTGGACTGTGGGATCTTCGCTGTGCATAACAAATACCCCGAGGTCATCAGGCAGAGCTCTGGTCCAGTGGCAGGTGGCTCACCGGCTCCTTGGCCTGCTGCGCATGAACCTGCTGACATCTGAGGACGTCGGACCCCGGCCACCACAGCAGAGCCTGCTTTCCGGGGGTTCCCCAAGGAAGAGATTCCCTCAAAGGCAGTCTGCTCGCTTTTATAGTCAGGCAGAGGGAGGAGGGACTACGGTTACCCTGTCTCTTCAGGTCCTGTGGTTTTCCTGTTGCCACTTATCAGTTTGGGTTGGAGGCCACCCCTGAGCGGGCAGGGACAGTCAGAGATGCCTCTGCTTGCAGGGTCCCCCAGCTGCCCTGGCTGGTCTGCACCTGCTCTTCTTCCCAAATGTATTGGCCAAGGCGTTTTCTGCCCTGCCACTCTGGATTAGGCCTCTCCTTTTTTTTTTTTTTAATTTTATTATTTATTATTTATTTATTTGGGAGAGAGAAAACACATGTGTGCACAAGCAGGGGAAGCCACAGGCAGAGGGAGAAGCAGACTTCCCGCTGAGCAGGGAGCCCGATGCAGGACTCGATCCCAGGACCCTGAGATCATGACCCGAGCCGAAGGCAGACGCCCAACCGACTGAGCCCCCCAGGCGCCCCGAGGCCTCTCCTTCTTATCTTTTTCAATCAGAACTAACAGTCAGTGCTGCACTAGATGGAGAGGTTTTTACTTGTATGTTTACCCTGAGTCATGAAGACCAGTGAGAGACTGTCTTAATTAGGGTCCATTCCAAATTTCGATGACTTAACATGAAAGACAAAAAACGGAATGCCATTTTAATGTCTGATATTACGGAAGGGACTGACCATTCCTCAAAGGCTAGCCTAACAACCATGCGGGATGGCAGACATTTACAACCTTGTTGCTAATTGTTTCATGGTACACACGTATGTTATGTCATTGCTTTGCCCACCCTAAACTCAGCACAATGGTACTTGTCAATTATATCTCAGTCAACTGGGGGGAAAATCAAGAAATACAAGAGAATAACTTCTCCGTGCATCAGCCTCCTTTGGGCCCCTGTAATGTCCTCGTAAAGTGCAGGATTGTGAGGCAGGTTGCACCCCATGTCTGCCCCCTGTGAGGGAGGAAGTAAGTATGACCAGAAATGTAGGTGCGTGCACACTTACAGACTGTGCTGTGTGTTCTACCTAAGGCACCCGGGGAGGGGGGGAGGGGGAGCGCGGGGCGGTGGGGGGGCTGGGCAGGAGGAGGTTGCCTGGAGCACCATCGTAGGGACACGACCATCATGTCACTTCCAGTTAGGGACAAAACCTCTCTTGGGCTGTTCACAGGGCACACTGGGGTTTTAAATGGTGACAAACCATTCAAGCAATAAACACCAAAAACAAAAAAGATTTTGAGCTTTCGGGAAGTTAAAAAAGGCAGCTAAGATAATGTCTTCAGTGACAGTCACATAAGTGACTGGTGTCATCTACTACCTTTACCTGCTTGTCCTCCAGCCTGCTGGGGCTGGGGTCTGAGGTCAGCATTTGGGATCAGCTTTAGAAAAAGCTGGACCTTTGGGGCGCCTGGGTGGCTCAGTCAGTTAAGCACCTGACTCTCGATTTCGGCTCAGGTCGTGATCTCAGCCTCATGAGATTAAGATTCTCTCTCTCCTTCTCCCTCTGCCCTTCCCCACCCCCCCAAAAAGAAAAAAAAAAAGAAAGAAAAAATAAAAAACTGGACAAAGGAGAAGATTCTTTTGTCAAAACTATTGAACAGAAGACAAAAAGATTCATTATCTGTAATTTCCACCCACATTAAGTTATTTGGATAGAGCTCTGCTGTCATAAGAAGACAGACTTCATTAAAGATAAAGTGCCCCTGAGAACACCTCATGGGTTTGACCACCGCTTTGCTAGGGAAAAAAGCAGGGATGTTTGGGGCCCAGTACAGAGCACAGCCCAGGATCAGAAGCCATTGGCCTTTGTGGAAATTTATTGCAGGACATTTATTGACTTGTGAGATAAATATTGACTGAGTCAAAGTCAAGGTTATTACTTATCTTTGGGAATATAAATCTTGGTCTTCCCAGTGACAATAAGTTGATATGTGATTTGCTGCATAAATTCCAAAGGAAGAGTTTCACGGGAACATCAGTAAATTTCTCCATCATGACCAGGAGAGTAGCTTTTTAAAAACCCCTACTGAAGAAAGATGGATATCCAGATCTGCTGGGAGCACTGGGTAGCCCAGCTTCCACTGTGACGAAATCCCTGATTTCATTCGCTGGAAACATAGTCCAGAGGACTGTGCATTGGCCTCTATTGTTACTGATTCCAGGTAAGAAGAATCAAGGTTTTCTCTTCCCAAGGAAGAGGCAAAATGAGCCCATGTATTCCTGACAACTGCCGCCGTTTGGGACAAAAGATAGTTGCATTTTTACATATGCAATAGAAGAATTCTAGAAAAGTTTAAGGAATGAAAGAGAAAGAAAGAAAGAAAGAAAGAAAGAAAGAAAGAAAGAAAGAAAGAAAGAAAGAAAGAAAAAGAAAGAAAGAGAGGGAAGGAAGGAAGAAAGA
>NW_027733041.1:0-311 GCF_054177405.1 Leptonychotes weddellii | reverse complement strand
GGCTCCCTGCTCGGCAGGGAGCCTGCTTCTCCCTCTGACCCTCCCCCCTCTCATGTGCTCGCTCTCTCTCATTCTCTCTGTCTCAAATAAATAAATAAAATCTTTAAAAAAAAAAAAAGTTCTTTAAAAAAAAAAAAAATAAATAATTATAATTATTGCCGGATTTTTCTCCAGTGAGGCTGTGCCAATATTATTCTTCCACTAACAATATAAAAACTTTAAAACATAATCTTCCAGCAATTACTGTTGATACAGAATATGATTTTATGAGCTTGCCTTCAGATTTTAGTTTTGTTTTTTGCTAGCTATCT
>NW_027733040.1:0-311 GCF_054177405.1 Leptonychotes weddellii | reverse complement strand
TACTTCAGAATTCAATTTAGTGGCTAACATGGAATTAGATCCCAGATCAAAATTTTATTACTGTCTACCTTTATATTAACTTTGATAGATTTCCATGAAATAATTACTATAAGGGATTTTTTTCTCTTATATCTTTATCATCTTTACTGTTTTCTTTTTGAAGTCCATTAAGCCTTATGGGGTTGTTTCTTTTTTTTTTTAAATTTAATTTTATTATGTTAGTCACCATACATTACATCATAAGTTTTTGAGGTAGTGTTCCACGATTCATTGTTTGCGTATAACACCCAGTGCTCCATTCAATACATGCC
>NW_027733039.1:0-311 GCF_054177405.1 Leptonychotes weddellii | reverse complement strand
ACAACTAAATGAAGAGATCCCAGGTATACTTCTTCAGTACCTATCAAAGTGCCGTGAGGCATTTCATCAAATTATTTGGGCCTTAAAAGACCGAAGTGCTGATTATTCTGTAATAGTAATCACTATGTAACAATAAGAAATGTGGATCACATTAATCCAGGATTTGTTCTCTCTGGCATGACTTCAAATGAAGTGCCACGCATCACATTTCCGATGATAGATATTAGTGATAAAAGCCCAACAACACAACAAGTTTTGCAGAAGCTTTTATTAAATGTAAGGGGAAAGATTATCCAAAACTCCCTACTGAT
>NW_027733038.1:0-311 GCF_054177405.1 Leptonychotes weddellii | reverse complement strand
TTTCTGGGACTCATTCCTATGAAACAGAACATGAGCTGAACAAGCTTCTCTCTTTTGCTTTCTCACTCTCTCTCATAGTGGAAGGCCATAATCTTGTCAGATAATACAAATAAAAACAGTAATGACTATGAGGGTATGCATAAGCCTCCTTGAAATCTCTAGAATGAGTCTACTAATAATTCTCTGATGCAAGGACAGCTGCTGTCTGTATAGAGTCATTTTTGGAAGCTGGTGAATGATGTAGTGGAAAGAGGGATAAGCCTGGGAATGCCTGGGCTCTTCTACTGTCTAACTTTAGGAAAGTCACAGTT
>NW_027733037.1:0-311 GCF_054177405.1 Leptonychotes weddellii | reverse complement strand
AAGGATGTCCCATGTGTCCCTCCTGTTCCCTTGAGACCGCCTCTGGCTGAGTGGGGGACCTGCTGCTTGGCCGGATCTGCTGGGCCCTCAGCAGTCCCTGCCCCTTCACTCTCTGGACATCCCACTGTGCCAGGTCCAAGACAGGGGCTTATGTGGGCAGGGCTTTGCTAACTACCCATTTCCTCTGGGTCCAATGTCCTGTATGACCACCTCCCCACCAGTCCCATGGCCCAAGCCAGTCGTTAGCCTGGTGGACACCCTGCTTCAGGGCTCAGGATGTGTTCATCACAGGCGTGGTCCGTACCTTCTTC
>NW_027733036.1:0-311 GCF_054177405.1 Leptonychotes weddellii | reverse complement strand
TTTTCACTTTCTTCATTGTCTCTTTGGATCCATCCAAAGATGTACACAATTATACACTGATGATTACACATGATTATACACTGACAAGTTATTTTAATGTAGTTAAACTTATCAATTTTTTCCTTCACAATTTGTACTTTTTGTGTCTTAAGAAATCATTCTCAACCCTAACAATAACAGATAATCTCCATCACACTTTTTTTTTTTTTTAAAGATTTTATTTATTTATTTGAGACAGAGAGAATGAGATACAGAGAGCATGAGAGGGAGGAGGGTCAGAGGGAGAAGCAGACTCCCTGCCGAGCAGGGAG
>NW_027733035.1:0-311 GCF_054177405.1 Leptonychotes weddellii | reverse complement strand
AACTGTCTTTGCAAATGATATTATTGTCTTTGTAGAAAATCCAAAAGGTTTGACAAAAAAACCTGCAGCTAATGAGCAATTTTCACAAGGTCACAAGATACAATATTAATACAGAAAAGTCGATTCCTGGGCGCCTGGGTGGCTCAGTTGGTTAAGCGACTGCCTTCGGCTCAGGTCATGATCCTGGAGTCCCGGGATCAAGTCCCGCATCGGGCTCCCTGCTCGGCAGGGAGCCTGCTTCTCCCTCTGACCCTCCCCCCTCTCATTTGCTCTCTGTCTCTCTCATTCTCTCTGTCTCAAATAAATAAATA
>NW_027733034.1:0-311 GCF_054177405.1 Leptonychotes weddellii | reverse complement strand
TATGGAGGCGCTCTGACTCTGAAGCCCTTTTATCCCGGCTTTGGGCTCTGCCCTCAGCCTGTGAGACAGGACCTGGGCACGAGGGGACTGCCTCCTGCCACCCACGAGGTCCTGTGACAGGTGGTGACTGGCAGCTCCTTCCTGCCTCCTCAGGGGCTCAGAGCAGCTGCTCCCAGCTTGGAATAGGGCTGCTTAGAAATGGGGTAGAGGGTAAATTCCTACCACTATCAGTCAGTACTCTAGCCTCTCATTCTTGGAACCCATACTCCTAACCCCAACTTCCTTTCTTTACTCCCAAATGTTAATTTAAT
>NW_027733033.1:0-311 GCF_054177405.1 Leptonychotes weddellii | reverse complement strand
ACTCTGAAGGATGGATGTCTGAGATCATAGTGTTGGCAGGTTTGGTTTTTCCAAGGCATCTCTCCTTGGCTTGCAGATGCCCTCTCCCTGCGTCCTCCCCTGGCGGTTTCTTGGTATGCACACATACTTGGTGTCTCTCCCTCTTATTATAAAGATGCCAGTCACATTAGATTCGGGTCACGCCCTTATGACCTCATTTAGCCTTAATTACCTCCTTAAAGGTCCTGTCTCATACTGGGGGCTAGGGTTTCAACATATGAACTTGAGGGGAAGGGGGGAAACAATCCAGTCCATAACAAACATGACCTTCC
>NW_027733032.1:0-311 GCF_054177405.1 Leptonychotes weddellii | reverse complement strand
TAAAATCCATAGTTTACACCATAAAACAACACAGCAGAGTGCATTTTAAGAAAGAAAGAAGTAGCTGATCTTTTCCTTCAGGGCTGCTTTCCAGGAACGTTAAAAACTGCTTAAAAAAAGAAAAAAAGTTGTCAGAATGAAAAAAATCTTAAAATTATCAAATTTTTGCCTCAGCCAGCACTAAATACCCCAGGGGGGGAAAAAATCTCTGAATTTCTTTGAAAAGTCATGTGTTTCCCCAATTGTCATTTTGTAGATTTTTTTTTTCCTGTTGCCCCAAGTGATTGTTTTAGGATATACTGAGTGTTAAT
>NW_027733031.1:0-4908 GCF_054177405.1 Leptonychotes weddellii | reverse complement strand
ACAATTCAGTGAATATTTCCCATTCTGAAAATTTTTTTGGAACAAGGTGGGGTGGAAATACATACAGTAAAAACAACAAAATAATTAATTATAATAGTAAACAAATCAATGCCTCAATCTTTGGAAACCTCAGCCAACCTACAAGCACTTGGTTTGCTTGGCTTTCTTTCAGCAGCTTTGATCTTCTGCATGTTGTATGGCTTCTGAAAAGTGGCAGAAACAAATCAAAATGCAATACAAAAGGTACCAAAGAGCCTCTTATTTTTTAAAAAAAGGAAACTTTGAGGAAATATTTTTAAAAGATTTATGTTTACCCTTCTTTTGAAGTTTAACATTTTTTTTGTATTTTTTTCTCCAATAAATATCTGAACTCTATAGGACCACATGAATATCTCTCCTTTTGTTTGCAGGCTGTTTCTAGGCAGGGAAGACATATCCTAATAAATGACAAATTGACTCATTTAAGCTCTAACATCCTGTTGCATAATTACCCTTAAGACTATGAACTCATGGTCTCTTCTAAATTTCAGATAAAGCTGGGGCATCCGGAAAATGGCAGTACCCATAGAGACTCATTTCAAGCCACCTTCCTCCCATTCCAAGTACTTACACATGAGAGGAAAATGGCCAGTTGTTTTGTAAGAGGACTGTAAGAAAAATCAATCTCCAAATTGAAGGGCAGTATATCAGCAAGTGAATTATACCATCTCTTTAATATTCCTCCTCTTGACCAAGCACAAAAGGTAGTGAATTATGTAACAGCATCCAACCAGTCTGGGCACAATGCAAGCATTAAAGGTGAAAACATGTTTGCCCTTAGAAAGGGGTTCACATGGAAAAAAGGAATACAGTTACGTGTGTGTATATAATGAGAAGTGGCGGAAAATGTGTTATTTTCTAAATTGGCTGTTTGGTTGGATTAGAAGGAGTGCAGATTCTCTTTTTTGGCAGAAAGTTTCCCTTTGTTTAGAAAAACACCTTTATGAATCTCCTCAACCCCCGGCCTAGATAAGAGCTCCAGAAAGAGAAGAATAAAGTTGATTTAGGGAATAAAATAAAAACAATTCCTTAAAAAGTAACTTTCCTAATGCTGTTGAGTAAGAGGATGCCTTCAGATCCATCCCTCGGCCCTGCTCTATGCACTGTGTTTAACCCATCCTCCATGGAGGGCAATAAACAGACTCCCTAACCCACTGGTTTCCAGTTGGGTTCTGCCAATAGGAGGTAACTGCCAAAGACTGGAGAGTGGGAGGAGAGTGAGTACAGGGTGGTTTATTTCCCAGGCTTTCTTTATGCTGGGCCTCTGGCTAGCAGATGCTAGGCAACCCTCTGCTACAGGGGCCCTCCCCCTCAGGGTTTCAGAGACTGCTTCTCTGTCCTGGCCCTTCAGGCCTAAAAGCAATGACAGCTCCCTGCTCTTCTCAGCCATAGGGTGCTCTAACATACAGTCAGTTCTGCTAGAAGCAACATATGTGCTCTTGAAAATCATCATCCTATGCAAAATTTTGCAAAAAATACCAAGGGGTTTATGGGAAAATGGGAGGCGCACACACACAAACTCAATCTATGACATTTGAAAAACACAGGAACCTAGTAAAAATGACTGACAGTATTACACTTGTTCCATGCTTAAGAAACAAGTAAATACAAAAAATATTGCATTTTTACCTTGAAAAAGACCTTGGAGTTTGCTTGTGGAAGGACACCTCATAAGGGTTGCAGCTTGTGAACTGCTGCAAAGTGGCAGCTGGAAACTAATCTGAAATTCGAAAAAAAGTTGCTGCACCAGATGGGGATAGTGTGGCGCATGACAACATGATGAACTGAGGCGGACAGCTGATGTGTGGGGGAAGGGGTGTGCATTTTGTGTATTCCTACACTGTTTGGTTCAACGGGGCACAGATTTCTACGTTCACCGAATGCTTTTCATGGATGCAATCACAAATAAGCAAATGCAACACTACATGCAAAATGTTCCAGGATATACCAATGGCACTGGAACAAATTTGTGTTTTCAAAACAAGTGTTATAACAGAACTGATTGAACATAGTTTATTTCCCTACACTTGGCTTATGACTTTATAAATAGCAGTGGCTTCACTACATTCTTCTCAATGACCACATTGGAGTAGGTCCTGTTTCCCATCAAAATGCTTAGAGAATTAGGGCAGTCTGGGGACAAGAGCTCTAGCAATATGGTGGGAGTTCAGAACCTGAGACTTCAAACCGCCTATCAGAAATTCCTATTGGAAGAAGTTGCCAAGAAACTTTGAAAGATAGTGGTGTGCCTTAATAAAATTCTAGGTACTTCACATTCTATACTCTCTTGTAGTCCTTGCCACAGCCTGCCCTACATGCCCTGTTATGTGCAACAACTCTGTGTTAGCACGGCTTTAGGGAATGGAAATGGAGGAGAGTGGCATGTAGAACATGAAGATGGGCAGAAAGGACAGGGGTCACACTTGCTAAGAAGAGAACTGAGATCCAAGTCCCTTTCCCCGGGATAAACCAAAGAAAACCTTTGAAAGGCACCAGGCAGTCCATGTTCTACTAATACATACGTACTTCTACTAGGGGCCTTTCCATTGATAGAGAAGTGGACTCCACATATAAGAAAAATGAATATAGCTTTTACTTCCACATTTTCCACCAAGAAAAGTCTCTCAACAATATTTTCCATTTCAAAGGCACTTGTTCTGCAAGTAACACAAATTTAGGAGTGAAAATACTCAATTTTTTCTCTCTTCAACAAGCCCTTTTATATATTTTTTTTTTTACCTGAGTCAGAACATAAATATAACCCAGGCTTTGCCCAACCAAATTACATTAGCCACAGAAGCATGCCCACATGAAGGGATTATTAATCCTCAAAAAAGTCTTGGCAGAATTTGATGAAAGCTGAAATGTATTTTCACAGATGGTTGTGCTATGGTGTATTTGATTTGAAAAATATTAAACAAAGCAATACCCCATTTCTGTTTTATTCCCTGAAAGCAATTATTACATGAAAAGGTAGACAGACAGGACACAGTTAACAAACAAAGACTAAAGAGTTGTCATCAGCTTAGAAATGTTCTGGAAAATAAATGAGAGCCACTCACCAATAATATGATTGTAAAATATAGAAATAAAAAAATCTATATTGTGAACATACACGTACTTATAGCCCACATCACAGTTTGATGAAGCATGAGATAAATGGCCCAACATTGATTGTTTTTACAGGAATATGACAACCCTCCAAAGAAGAGAAACAGAACATCGCTCCATTCACATAAAAAGCAAATTACAGATGGGAAAAAAATTCACTACTCTCAGAGCAAGATTCAATTAAAAAAATATGTCCAGCTTTGACAGGGCAAATTCCAGGCGCAGTATATTTTCATAGACGTTGGTCCTGGAGGAAAGATTTCAGTGCTACAAAAGCCTATGGAACTTTTCACAGCTTGTCATAATTCCTCTGTAATTCTAAACAAGGATTTCTGCTTCCTTAGCTCATATTTTTCCCCTGATTCTGCAAGGTGGTTTTACGCTTGACAGTGTTCTTCCTTTCTGAAAATTATACTGTATAATAGCTGCATGGTAGATATTGAATAATAATTAATGCTGCCTTACAGCAAAATAACAGACAGTGCTTTACCAAGGATTGTGTGTATGTGTGAGTGTGTGTGTATGTGTGAGAGAGAGAGAGAATACACATGGTTAAATGGCAGGATGAAACCATGAGAGAGGCAGCATGTCATGTCCCATGCAATGCTCCAAGAGCAGCACAAGTAGCATTATTTAAACAAAACACCACTCTAACTCTGGGACATCCATTTCTATCTTCAGAAACATTAGGCAGCAGCTATTGTCTTTGTGTTGTTCGAAGGTTAAAGCCAACACAAAGAACTGCTGAAAGTCACAGGATTTTTGAGCCAAAACTTCTGCATGCATTCCCTCTGGCTTGTCACCTTTCATCCGCTTTGTACAGAGTACCATTAAGAATTTCTAGACATCAAGTTCTGGATCTTGTTACAATGCTCAGAATGGCTGTCAGGGGACAGGATAAGAACTCCAGTAGTCAGGCTTGAATTGTGCGAATAAATACACCCATTTGGGTGTTATCAAGCTTTTTTCCATTTGTCTTATCATTTCATTCTTCGGTTGACACTCATGACCCTTGGAAAGCCAAGGAAGGTGTTTCTTCAGTTCTCTACCCTCGGCCTCAGGGCAGCATGGCCTTTATTCTCTGTCCCCTATTGCCCTGTGGAGGTAATTGCCTACATTTTGGTGCCTATATTACATATGTTTCAACCTGTTCTCCAAACATTAACTGTTTGGGATTAAAATAGTTTCTACGAAGCATTTTCAGCCTTTCCTTGAACTCCTGCCAATGTATGGCTCTCCACAGAAAGGAAAATGCTGAGCATTAGAAACGAAGGGAGGATTAGTCAGAGCAGGTAATAAATAGCACATTACTGCATGTGGCAGAACCAAAAGAAAAAGAAAAGAAAACAACAACTTGTTTGTATTTTAATGATTTAACCATGGCAACCATCTGAGGTCCTGGTAAAGGTAACAGGAATATAGGCCTGGGTCAAAAGGTAAGGAAGGACTGGAGAGAAGCTGTACCATGGAAATCAGATCAGATCATCAATACTCTGTATGCAACCAGATGATGAATCCATTTAAGCATTCCTGCAATACATTGTTTTGATTGCAAATATTAGTGAAAGTAATAAATGATGTAATAAATCATGAGGTTGATAACAAAACTAGGAGTTGAGATGACATCTGCAGGATCCAGTCCTCCTACTATTATGCTAATGAAGGAGCAGGGCAAATTCTTTTTTTTAAATTTTTTTATTGTTATGTTAATCACCATACATTACATCATTAGTTTTAGATGTAGTGTTCCATGATTCA
>NW_027733030.1:0-311 GCF_054177405.1 Leptonychotes weddellii | reverse complement strand
TTTTTTTAAAGATTTTATTTATTTTTTAGAGAGCGAGTGAGAGGGAAACAGCATGAGAGGGGAGAGGGTCAGAGGGAGAAGCAGGCTCCCCGCCGAGCCGGGAGCCCGATGTGGGGCTCGATCCCAGGACCCTGGGATCATGACCTGAGCCGAAGGCAGACGCTTAACCATCTGAGCCACCCAGGCGCCCCAAGCCTCCTGAATTTCAGTTCAACTCTATTTCCTTCATCATCTGTCTCCCCAGATGTCTGTTTTTTGCTTACTTTGCACAGTAAACAGATGGTTCCTCTCCACTTATTTAACTGAATGGT
>NW_027733029.1:0-311 GCF_054177405.1 Leptonychotes weddellii | reverse complement strand
CCCCCCCTCTGGTAACCACACATCTGATCTCTTTTTCTGAGTTTGTTGTTTGTTGTTTTAGATCCCACACATCAGTGAGATCCTTTCTCTGTCTGGCTTATTTCACTTAGCATAATGAAGGCGTCATGTTGTCACGAGTGGTAGGACTTCCTCGTTTTTTTATGGCTGAATAATATTCCATTGTGCACATTTATACCACGATGTCTCGATCTGTTCATCCATCCATAGACGTGTCTTGGCTACTGTAAATAATGCTTCAGTGAACATGGGGTGCAGATGTCTTTTTGAATTGTTTTCTTTTTTTATATATA
>NW_027733028.1:0-311 GCF_054177405.1 Leptonychotes weddellii | reverse complement strand
GCTCAGCAGGGAGTCTGCTTCTCCCTCTCCCGCTCCTCCCTCTTGTGCTCTCTCTCTCTCTCTGACTCTCTCTCTCAAATAAATAAATAAAATCTTTAAAAAAAAAAAAAAAGAAATGACATCTTTATCATGTGTCATGTATCATCTTTATCCCATTTATATTTGGGACTCTTTCATTGATCTATCCATTTTTTTTTTTCTTCTCTAAGTGTATGGGCTAGTCTCCTCCTATTAGAATATTCAATACAAAGGAGTAGGAATCTTATATATCTTACATGCCTTGTTTGTAGTTAAACAGTACCCAACACATA
>NW_027733027.1:0-311 GCF_054177405.1 Leptonychotes weddellii | reverse complement strand
CACTTCATCTAAAACTAATGATGTAATGTATGGGGATTAACATAAGAATAAAAAAAAAAACTTTTTAGGTAATTTAGAAAAATCTTTGATCTGGTAATGATTCTTTAAAATTAAAAACTTCTTGCGGCGCCTGGGTGGCTCAGTCGTTAAGTGTCTGCTTTCGGCTCAGGTCATGATCCCAGGGTCCTGGGATCGAGCCCCGCATCTGGCTCCCTGCTCCGCGGGAAGCCTGCTTCTCCCTCTCCCATTCCCCTGCTTGTATTCCCTCTCTCGCTGTGTCTCTCTCTGTCAAATAAATGAAATCTTAAAAA
>NW_027733026.1:0-311 GCF_054177405.1 Leptonychotes weddellii | reverse complement strand
CCGCATTGGGCTCCCTGCTCTGCGGGGAGCCTGCTTCTCCCTCTCCCACTCCCCCTGCTTGTGTTCCCTCTCTCTCTGTGTCTCTCTCTGTCAAATAAATAAATAAAATCTTAAAAAAAAAAAAAAAAGAATGTACCGGCCATTGCCTGCCACCAGAATGGACTCACACGGTCTTTGCTTCTTCACATCACTAACTTACCATTCAGAATCGGAACTGGTGAAAAACCTGGCATAAAAAAAACAAAAAAAAACTTCAACAACCCAGAATGCATTGGACGCCCACTGTTAAAATAAAAATTTTACTGAAAATA
>NW_027733025.1:0-311 GCF_054177405.1 Leptonychotes weddellii | reverse complement strand
AAGATTTTATTTATTTGACAGAGAGAGAGACGCAAGAGAGGGAACATGAGCAGGGGGAGTGGGAGAGGGAGAAGCAAGCCTCCCACTGAACATGGAGCCCGATGCGGGGCTCGATCCCAGGACACTGGGATCATGACCCAAGCGGAAGGCAGACGTTTAACCACTGAGCCACCCAGGCACCCCATATGGTTTCCCTTTTTTTCCAAATCACTCACTTTTAAAAATGTAACTTAAATTCCAGCAGTCATTGTTTAAAATGTAACTTAGGGGCGCCTGGGTGGCTCAATTGATTAAGCGACTGCCTTCTGCTC
>NW_027733024.1:0-311 GCF_054177405.1 Leptonychotes weddellii | reverse complement strand
ATCTGTAATATTTCTTATCTCTTTGGTCTCTGGGAATAAAAGAGATCTAAGTATGTGTTGGAAATATGTGTACCTTGTGCAGGCTTCTTTGTGATGAAGACTTAATGAAGTTCTGTGTGAGGTATTAGGATGAGATAGTCCCTCACAAAGTCTTTTCCAGGAAGGTCAGTCAAGGTCTGTGCTGATCTGACCATATTAAGAGTTTATTCTTATCAGCTCATTTTATTACTATTATTTTCTGTCTTGGGTGATGGCATTTAAGTTTATTTTTTATTTTAAAAGTCAGATTAGTGGGGTGCCTGGGTGGCTCA
>NW_027733023.1:0-311 GCF_054177405.1 Leptonychotes weddellii | reverse complement strand
GCCCGGGACCAGCCTGCAGAGGGGCTGAGGGTCAGCAAGGGGCCTGCCCTGATGCAGCCCCTCCCCCACCCCGGGGTGGAGACCCCCAGAAGTGCCCAGGAACGGGCCTGTTGGGGTGCCCAGGGCACCATTGTGGATCCATCGTGGGGCCACGAGAGTGCCTCAGTGGGATTCATCCATGACCACGAGCTTACTGGCACGTCTGACCTGTCTGTTTGCTCCCTCGTGTCCCGAGGACGTTCAGGGAGTTTTCACGGGATCCCAACAGTTGAGGGCCCCGGGAGGTCGGGAAGCACGGTGCTCGCCCTTCA
>NW_027733022.1:0-311 GCF_054177405.1 Leptonychotes weddellii | reverse complement strand
CCAAAGCATAAACGTATTGGCTAGCCCATATTAATATAATTAAATGATTGAATAAATAATCATTTTTAGGGAAAAAGGACAATTCTTCCTTACAAAATTTCAAATAATATATGTAAATATTGCTCCCTCCAGGAGGTAGAGCTTAGGGCGCCTGGGTGGCTCAGTTGTTAAGCATCTGCCTTCGGCTCAGGTCATGGTCTCAGGGTCCTGGGATCGAGTCCTGTATTAGGGTCCCTGCACGGCGGGAGGCCTGCTTCTCCCTCTCACACTCCCCCCTGCTCGTGTTCCCTCTCTCTCTATGTCTCTATCTG
>NW_027733021.1:0-311 GCF_054177405.1 Leptonychotes weddellii | reverse complement strand
GAACTCATGAAGGGTGGCATAAATTGGGGGGAGGAAAAAACGAATCTACGATGAGCAGGCCCATGATAGGACAGCCGGATGAGGGTACTGTTCACTTAACAGCAACAAGTTATTCATAATCAATGCAGATACTGAGCACCGCCTACGTGCTGACAGGATAGAGGGAGAGGAGCATTGGGAGTGGGTGTCGGGGACCCTCACCCCCAGCAACATCCATAGGGCTGTGCGGACCCGGGCCGATACCTGCCCCCCTCCCCCCCAGCTCCTGTTGCAGTTGCCCTGTGATTAAGTCAGGCAAGCACAGGCCTTCG
>NW_027733020.1:0-4908 GCF_054177405.1 Leptonychotes weddellii | reverse complement strand
ATCCACATCGTTGCAAATGGCAAGATCTCATTCCTTTTGATGGCTGCATCATATTCCATGGTATATATATACCACATCTTCTTTATCCATTCATCTGTCGGTGGACATCTTGGCTCTTTCCACAGTTTGGTTATTGTGGACATTGCTGCTATAAACATCGGGGTGCACGTAAGCATGGGTTGAATTTTGAGGGAGGTTGCTGTATGTAAAAGAGTAGGAAGAAGTTTTTGTATGTGACTAGGATCTAGAACAAGGTAGAATGACATGTCATAAAGTAGTCCCCCTAACTACTTGGACTAGGTTTGAATGTCAGTGGAATAAGAGGGTGAGCCAGAGCTGAGGGATTTGTTTTCAAAGACTTAAGTGAGAAAGTGTGGCTGAGACTTGGACAGACAGCCTCCTGTCTCTGTCCTTGCACAGACATTAGTTACTCTCACAACTCTAGGATTGGCCACTTTGGGGACATCCAGAGCTAGCATACCTAGCATGGACATTGGTTGTAAGAGTGATAAAAATGGGAAATATGAATAGACTCGTTCTGGAGCACCCCCGAGTCAACTCTGAGGAGCCCAAGGAAGTAACTGAGAGAGACTCTGATGGAGGATGCCTGGAGCCTCCTAAAATAAATGGACAAAACTTGAATAGGGTTTAGATAATCTTACCCCTTTTGTCCTTAAAAGCATGTGGGGCCCAAGATGTTGGATTGGCCATAAAGCCCTGGGCAGGAAGACATTTGTCTACATATTCAGTAAAACTTCAATTAAAAACCTGGAATGGGTCCCCTGGTAGAATTTTAAAATCAGTGTCCCTCCTCTACTTATCACCTTCTCTGACTTAAATGTCATTTAAAATCTCTGCTTTCTGAGTGACAAAGCAGGCGTGTGAGACTAGAAACAAATTGGCTATGTAAAACCTGAAAGTGCCATTAACTTTGCTGAGCAGATAATCATCAGAGCTGTGTTCTAGTGTTTGTGTAAGAGAAGCCAGGACCAGGCTCTCTGAGCTGTTGATTTCCATCTAACTGTTTCTGTTTGATTGTGTGTTGATTTGGGAATCTGAGTGGTATGCCATGTACTAATCTTCCCACTTACTCAGGCAGCTTGAAAGTTAGAACATCCACATTTTTAAAATTTCAAACAGATCCACAAATGGAAGTATTTATGTTCTCCCTATTTCCGTGAAAAATACAACAGGCTGTACTGAAAAATTTCAGCAAGTGCTATTTATTCTTATTGCTTGGCCTAGGTCCATTTCAGTTCTGTCTCCAAATAGTATAGCCCTATGTGTTTGATTTGGATGTCTGGTTAGGGAAGTGAGTGGCACTATTTAACAGCATCACAAGTAAAATTCATCCATCATCTTTGTCTACTGAATGAATGATAAAGAAGCTTATATAATGAGGGGAGAAGAGAAAACAAGCTAATATCCAACCATAGGGAATTAATTAATGAGATTATAGTATTCTATAGAAGAGTATGTTACCATTTAAAATGAAGACATGTTTAAAAAGAATATCTAATCACATAGGAAGATACTCATAGTGTAATGCTAAGTCAGGAAAGTAGGTTACAAAAATGAATCTATACCCCCAAATGCGATGTTCCCAACCCTTTGATATATGACAGCATTAAGGCTGTGCTTGCTCCATTTATACATTCAGTAGATCATTTTTTCTTTCTTAGACCTTGCGGAAGGATACCAAGTTAGGTGACAATTGCTTGCAATGCTCTGTACTGCAAATACAACTTCCTCATGCATTGCTACCTGTTCTGACTCAAAACCATGTGAAATAGATAAAATGATGGTCAACCACCCTTTGCTGTTGCTTGTCTGTTACTCAGCATCTTGAAAATAATTCTACATACCAAGATCGTGCTTGTCTTCCTGATGCCAGCACTTGTATAACAGCCAATTACAAGGCATTTGTCATTGTTTTTACACCATAACTTGGTAATTTTATTTAGACAGGGGCATTTCCTGTTGATAAATCTAGGTGGATTACCAAGTCAGAACACATTTATTAAAGCACCAATTAGATCTTGCTCCCTCATCCATCACAGGACCTTTAATTCTTGTGTCGTTTGGCGGGGTGTTCCAAGAACCATGTTTGCCTGAGTGAATGACTTAAATCAAATTGGCATTTTGCAAGGATTATCTTATCTCAAAATTTCAAAGCAAGCCATTCTTTTTTATGTACACTATGAATAATGAGCAATATTGTTTTCAATCCTTACACTCCGTTGTTGGGATATGGCGGGGAAATAACAAGTCAAGAAGGTGGAAGCCAAAAGGTGATTATTTTCCAAAGTGAGATAATCTCCCAGGCACTTTTTGGAGTTGGGAGGAATGCACCAGTGAGATGTACACAGTGGAATGCTGAATGAGCAACAGTTAAGTTCTGGAAAAAGAGATGGGGCCAGTGAGCAGAGCAGATGCTGTTTCCTAAATACTTGTTTTAGATATTCTTTTTTTTTTTTTTTTAAGATTTTATTTATTTATTTGAGAGAGAGAGAAAGAGCACAAGAGGGGAGAGGGTCAGAGGGAGAAGCAGACTCCCTGCTGAGCAGGGAGCCCGATGCGGGACTCGATCCCGGGACTCCAGGATCATGACCTGAGCCGAAGGCAGTCGCTTAACCAACTGAGCCACCCAGGCGCCCTGTTTTAGATATTCTTAAGCAGAACACAATGTCTTCTCCTGCCCCTCTCAACTTTTGTTTTCTGACATCAGTGGACAAGAATAATATTTCTTTTTTCCTGAAATGTCTTTTCAGGATTGGGTATTCTGCTGCATACTCCCTGCTCTGACATCTTGCATGAGAACATCTATAGCAGGTGGCAGTAAAAGAGCTTCTCCAAAGGAGAAAACAGAAGAGAAGACAGGTGTTGGGCAGGAAGAAAGGTATAGTCTGAGAAAGCAGAGATAAGATAAATGGAATACACTAACCTGGAATCAAAACCACTCAGTAAATCTTTATTAAGCATTTACTTTGGGCAAGGCATTATGAGTGTAATGAGTGTATTTGTGAGGAACTTTTGGTTGAAAGTCGAAAATCCAACTTGAGCAGACTTAAGCCAAAGATAAAATTTATTGGAAGGATACTGGTGTAGCTTACAGAATGCAGAGAAGAAAGCTGGGTTCCCTATGGCTTCTTTGTCCCTCTGCAAGTTGTATCATTCTCTTTAGCAATAGGATGTTTCTCCTGAACAAAGGAGGCCTCAGGCAGTGAACTAACACCATTTTATTTGAGTGACCCAAGATGTAGACCCAAGATCTGACAGCTGAACTTAAACATTCTTGTGAAAGACTCTGGTCCAGCTTGGGTCACATACATCCCTTTAACCAGTCGTGTCATAGTGGTGATGACAGGCTATGCATGGCCAGATCCGAGACACACACCTATCTTTGGCTGGTGGCAGGGTACCGTTTTTGGCAGGTGGCAAGATAGCCATATTTTTTGAGTTGAAGAGAAGGTATTCCCCAAGGAAATAAGGAAAAGGTTAGAGTAGGGGTGGCGGGGACAGCATTCGGACAGACTTTCTCTGGGCAATAATTGAAGCAAACTAAAATGAATAATAGAAAGATGCATAAGGCAAACAGGGATATATACTGCCCTCAGGGAACATACATCCTTTACGGGGATCTAAGACATGTTCACAAATAACTTTAACATCCAGAGATCAAAGAAAAAGTGAGAGATAAAAAAGAGGGAGAAAGGAGAATTGGAGAAGAGAAAAGAAGGAAATGGGCTTAAGGGAGACTCCACAGGCCTGGCTTTTATAGAACAACGAATGCATGAGGTTGTAAGATGACTAAAATGATAGCAGTGGGGAAAAACAGGAAATACAATATGAAATATACAAGTTCAGCTAGTCTACACAGTATCTCAGGGAACATGGTCCTTGTGCAAGCTTCTTTGTGTGTGTGTGTTGTGGTGTGTGTTTTAATAAAGCAAAGCAGTGAAACCAGAGGCCTCATTTTTTTCTTCAAATTTTGCAAACATTCTTCTCTTAATTTTATTTTATATTCCATAGATATAACTCACTGTTTCATTAAAACAAAAAGATGAGAAATTTGAAATAGGAATTGCTGAGAAACAAAGATGGCAAAGAACACTCAATATGGAATGATAAGGGAAGGGGTGAAGAGGTGAGGGAATGCAGTCTCAGTGTTTGTCAGTTTGTCTGTGGCAGATGTAATTTACTTCTAGGCCTGGCTCTGACACCAACTTACTATTTGGCCTCAGGCAAGTTGTATTACTTCTCTGAACCTAAAATTTCTCATCTCTAAAGTGAGTGAGATTGAATTAAATCAGGGATGGCAAATTGTTTCATCATATGGGCTAATTCTGATCAATTAGCAGTAAGAAGGGTTGTGTCTGGATTCAGTGAAAGGAACTTCAAGCAATGAGACAGGTAACATGTTAAGCCATCATCTATCAAGAATGCTTTAGTGGAAATTGGTTTGCTCGGATTTTTCCATGTGACAGATGAGGCATTTTTCCTTCTTGGAAGAGTATAAGGAAACTGGTCCAGACTCTCATACCTCCAGAGGGTCTCCCCATCTATCCTGGCAACATCTCTGGAATGAGTTTTCTGCATATTGCTTTCCCAGTTTTCATGTTATTATGGTGTGTACCTGCTTTTTGATGCATAGACCTCCTTGAGAATCTAATAGCCATGGATGTCCTACCAAAAAACATAAATATCCCATGTTCTGCATAAAATTTCAGGGGTTTCTTAGTCCTCCTGAAGACCAAACATGTAGCCACAAGGAAGCTTTCCAGGACTCTTGATATTGAATGCAATGTTACTTTATCATCATGTCAAGCCATTTCTTTTTTTTTTATGTTATGTTAATCATCATACATTACATCATTATTTTATTTTATTTTATTTTATTTTATTTTA
>NW_027733019.1:0-311 GCF_054177405.1 Leptonychotes weddellii | reverse complement strand
GAACTTTTCTTCCAGTTTGGAAGCTTCCATCAATAAATTCTTTAGTCATGGGAAAATAATGTATTATATTTTCAACTGGATTATCTGCAATATCCAAGACTAAATATCTAAATAATTGTTGAAAGTTGGTTTAACAAAGTTTGCTTCAATATTTTGTCTTATGCATATTATATGGATTATTCCATATTTCTGTAGTATAGGTAGCTTGCTTTTCATAGCAGAAGAATATGGACCTAAAAACAATCCAGGTAAAATTTCCTGCATCTCTTGTCTCATAGGGTAGGTCCATTCTCAAAGTAAGTCCTCGATGC
>NW_027733018.1:0-311 GCF_054177405.1 Leptonychotes weddellii | reverse complement strand
GGGTATTAAAGAGGGCACATACTGAATGGAGCACTGGGTGTTATACGCAAACAATGAATAATGGAACTCTACATCAAAAACTAATGATGTAATGTATTGTGATTAACATAACAATAAAGAAAATTAAAGCAGACGCTTAATGACTGAGACACCCAGGCGCCCTTAAGTCATACATTTCTATACATTTTTATAAATATATACGTCATGTAACTAGCATAAGACTCAAGATATATTCATCATCCCCCAAACTTACTAAATTCATCCAGGTACTAAACAAGAATGAAGCTGTCCTCCTCTTTATAACAGTGAAA
>NW_027733017.1:0-311 GCF_054177405.1 Leptonychotes weddellii | reverse complement strand
GAACTCATGAAGGGTGGCATAAATTGGGGGGAGGAAAAAACGAATCTACGATGAGCAGGCCCATGATAGGACAGCCGGATGAGGGTACTGTTCACTTAACAGCAACAAGTTCTTCATAATCAATGCAGATACTGAGCACCGCCTACGTGCTGACAGGATAGAGGGAGAGGAGCATTGGGAGTGGGTGTCGGGGACCCTCACCCCCAGCAACATCCATAGGGCTGTGCGGACCCGGGCCGATACCTGCCCCCCTCCCCCCCAGCTCCTGTTGCAGTTGCCCTGTGATTAAGTCAGGCAAGCACAGGCCTTCG
>NW_027733016.1:0-311 GCF_054177405.1 Leptonychotes weddellii | reverse complement strand
CAAGATACTGGCAAATTGAGTCCAACAACACATTAAAAGAATTATTTACCATGATCAAGTGGGACTTATTCCTGGGCTTCAGGGGTGGTTCAATATTTGCAGATCAATCAATGTGATATCCCACATTAATAAAAGAAAGGATAAGAACCATATGATCCTCTCAATAGATGCAGAAAAAGCGTTTGACAAAATAGAGCATCCATTTTTGATAAAAGCTCTCAACAAAGTAGGGATAGATGGAACATACCTCAACATCATAGAGGCCATATATGAAAGACTGACAACTAATACCATCCTCAATGGGAAAAAAC
>NW_027733015.1:0-311 GCF_054177405.1 Leptonychotes weddellii | reverse complement strand
TTTGCTGTGCAGAAGCTTTTCAGTTTGATGTAGTCCTACTTGTTGGTTTTTGCCTCTGTTGCCTGTCCTTTTGGGGTCATATCCAAAATATCATTGCACAATTGAAGGAGCTTTTTCCCTATGTTTTCTTCTATGAATTTTACAGTATCAGATCTTCTAACACTTCAATCCATTTTGAGTAATTTTTGTGAGTGGTGTAAGATAACGGGTCCAATTTCATTTTTCTGCTTCTGGTTATCCAGTTTTCCCAACACTATTTGTTGAACTTCTTTTCCCACTGAATATTCTTGGCTCCCTTGTCAAATAGTAGT
>NW_027733014.1:0-311 GCF_054177405.1 Leptonychotes weddellii | reverse complement strand
AATGCATGCAAGAGAGAGAGTGTGTGCACTGAGGGGGGGGCGGGTGGCGGAGGAAGAGGGAGAAACAGACTCCCTGCTGAGCAAGGAGCCCATTTTGATCCCAGGACCCTAGGATCATGATCCTGGGATCATGACCTGAGCTGAAGGCAGATGCTTAACAGACTGAGCCACCCAGGTGCCCAAAGTTTTGGTTTTTATAGCTATTTGACTACTGATAAAATTTCTTTAATTTTATTATTTATTTAGTTAATGATTATTAAAGCTTTTTCTTTTTTGTAGTTCATTTTAAGGTTTTGTTTGTTTTTCTCAAG
>NW_027733013.1:0-311 GCF_054177405.1 Leptonychotes weddellii | reverse complement strand
CATTTCTCCATACCCTCACACTCAGCGAGTAACATTCTTCTTAGCATTTTGTCAGCCCGAAAGACAGAAATTCCACTCCTTAAATTTGCATTGTTTGATCACTAGTAATGCTTTTTTTTTTTTTTTTTTTTTTTTTTTTTGGTATGGCTATTCACTCTTTGATATTCTGCTTTCCTGAGCTGCCTGTTTATATCCCTTGCTCAGCTTTCCCTTGGGGTGTTATCTTCTATTTCCGTAGGGATCCGTAAACATTCCTTATATATTAGTGATGGTAACTCTTTGTTACATATGTTTCTGATCAAGCCTAACGT
>NW_027733012.1:0-311 GCF_054177405.1 Leptonychotes weddellii | reverse complement strand
AATTCTTACTGGCATGTCAAACCCATTATATTTAATATTGTACTCATTGTACTCATTATTACTGTGTTCTCTATCTTGGTTAACCCAATTACCCAAGCCATAAACTACCCTCCCCCTGTTGACTTCCTTGCAACTTTCAAACCATCTTTTATAGGGTTCCCACTTGAATATTCATTTATTTATTCAAATCACATTTCATATGCAAATTTCAAACCAGCTATGTGCCAGGTCTGTTTGGGGTGCTAGGGATACTACAGTGAACAAAACAAAGGTCCTTCTCTCTCTCTCTCTTCTTGTTTTTTGTTTTTTGT
>NW_027733011.1:0-311 GCF_054177405.1 Leptonychotes weddellii | reverse complement strand
GCAGGGGGAGTGGGAGAAGGAGAAGCAGGCTTCCTGCCGAGCAGGGAGCCCAATGTGGGACTCGATCCCAAGACCCCAGGATCATGACCTGAGCCGAAGGCAGACGCTTAATGACTGAGCCACCCAGGTGCCCCCCAAATACACATTTGTTTTTATAGAATTATTCAGATAATTATTTTAGCCACTTCTCCTTGTCTGAAGCAACATAGAATTTTGTATATAATAATGAATAATGTCACTAGATAGACTGTGACAATAAGCCTTAAAGACTGTATTTTTCTTACAGTCAGTAATACAAACATGAAATTTTA
>NW_027733010.1:0-311 GCF_054177405.1 Leptonychotes weddellii | reverse complement strand
TTTGGACATAAAGACAAGACTTTCAGTTCTTATATTTCTCTGAACTCAAGGAATTCTTTCTTACTGCATAGTTTTTCATGATTTTTGTAAAGAACATGACCTGAACCACGCAGAATAAGAGGAAGCAGCAGATGTGTGGGCAGCTCTCTGGAGTTGCCGTGAAATAACAACCGGATGCAACAATGTGTTGGCATTTTGAAGAGTGGGGCTCCTTCCTGATTTCTGTTGCTTAGCCTTGTTAATAGTGGAATTGGACAATCGGAAGCACAGCTGAACACTGTGTGTGCCTCTAAAATACTCCTTCTTGTCAA
>NW_027733009.1:0-4908 GCF_054177405.1 Leptonychotes weddellii | reverse complement strand
CATTTTTAAAAAAAATTTTTTTTTTTTTTTAAAGATTTTATTTATTTATTCATGAGAGACAGAAACAGAGGGAGAAGCAGGCTCCCAAGGAACGGAAAGCCCGATGCGGGACTCGATCCCAGCACCCTGGGATCATGACCTGAGCCGAAGGCAGACACTTAACCATCTGAGCCACCCAGGTGCCCTAAAAAAAATTTTTTTTTTTTTTTTTAAAGATTTTATTTATTTTTTGACAGAGACAGACACAGCGAGAGAGGGAACACAAGCAGGGGGAGTGGGAGGGAGAAGCAGGCTTCCCGCAGAGCAGGGAGCCCGATGCGGGGCTCGATCCCAGGACCCCGGGACCATGACCTGAGCCGAAGGCAGACGCTTAATGACTGAGCCACCCAGGCACCCCTAAAAAAAATTTTTTTTAAAAGATTTTATTAGCAAGCACACAAGCAGGGAGAGCTGCAGAGGGAGAGGGAGAAGCAGGTTCCCCGCTGAGCAGGGAGCCCGGCAGGGGGCTTGATTCTAGGACCAGATCTGATCATGACCAGAGCCGAAGGCAGATGCTGAACCTGAGCCACCCAGGCACCCCTCTTCTGTCCATTTCTTGATTGGATTATGTGTTCTTTGGGTGTTGAGTTTGATAAGTTCTTTACAGATTTTGGATACTAGCCCTTTATCTGATATGTCATTTGCAAATATCTTCTCCCATTCTGTCAGTTGTCTTTTGGTTTTGTCGACTGTTTTCCTTTGCTGTGCAGAAGCTTTTTACCTTGATGAAGTCCCAATAGTTCATTTTTGTCTTTGTTTCCCTTGCCTTTGGAGACGTGTCTAGCAAGAAGTTGCTGTGGCCGAGATCACAGAGGTTGCTGCCTGTGTTCTCCTCTAGAATTTTGATGGATTCCCGTCTCACATTTAGGTCTTTCATCCATTTTGATGTATGGTGGAAGAAAATGATCCAGTTTCATTCTTCTGCATGTGGCTGTCCAATTTTCCCACCATCATTTGTTGAAGAGATGGGTTTTTTCCCATTGGGTATTCTTTCCTGCTTTGTCGAAGATTAGTTGACCATAGAGTTGAGGGTCCATTTCTGAGTTTTCTAGTGTGTTCCATTGATCTATGTGTCTGCTTTTGTGCCAGTACCATACTGTCTTGATGATGACAGCTTTGTAATAGAGCTTGAAGTCCAGGATTGTGATGCCACCAGCTTTGGTTTTCTTTTTCAACACTCCTTTGGCTATTTGGGGTCTTTTGTGGTTCCATACAAATTTTAGGATTATTTGTTCCAGCTCTGTGAGAAAAGTTGATAGTATTTTGATAGGGATTGTATTGAATGTATAGATTACCCTAGGTAGCACAGACATTTTAACAATATTTGTTTTTCCAACCCATGAGCGTGGGATGTTTTTCCATTTCTTTGTGTCTTCCTCAGTTTCCTTCATGAGTGTTTTATAGTTTTCTGAGTGCAGATCCTTTGCCTCTTTGGTTAAGTTTATTCCCAGGTATCTTACGGTTTTGGGTGCAATTGTAAATGGGATCGACTGCTTAATTTCTCTTCCTTCTTTTTCAGTGTATAGAAATGCAGGTTATTTCTGTGTACTGATTTTACGTTCTGCCACTTTGCTAATTCCTGTATGACTTTTCCACATAGAGTATCATGTCATCTGCAAAGAGTGAGAGTTTGACTTCTTCTTTGCCGATTCGGACGCCTTTTATTTCTTTTTGTTTTCTGATTACTGAGGCTAGGATTTCTAGTACTATGCTGAACAGTGTTAAGAGTGGACATCCCTGTCGTTTTCCTGACCTTTGGGGAAAAGCTTTCAGTTTTTCCCCATTGAGAATGATACTACTCACTGTGGGCTTTTCGTATATGGCTTTTATGATATTCTCTACCCCTACATTGTGAAGAGTTTTAATCAAGAAAGGATGCTGTACTTTGTCAAATGCTCTTTCTGCATCTATTGAGAGGATCATATGGTTCTTGTTCTTTCTTTTATTAATGTATCACATTGATTTGCAGATGTTGAGCCAACCTTGCAGCCCAGGGATAAATCCCACTTGGTCGTGGTGAATAATCCTTTTAATGTACTGTTGGAGCTTATTGGCTAGTATCTTGGTAAGAATTTTGCATCCATATTTACCAGGGATATTGGTCTGTAATTCTTTTTAGTGGGGTCTTTGGTTTTGGAATCAAGGTAATGTTGGCTTCACAGAATGAGTTTGGAAGTTTTCCTTCCATTTCTATTTTTTGAAACCGTTTCAGAAGAATAGGTGTTAATTCTTCTTTAAATGCTTGGTAGAATTCCCCTGGGAAGCCATCTGGCCCTGGACTCTTGTTTGTTGGGAGATTTTTGATGATTGCCTCAATTTCCTTGCTGGTTAGGGTCTGTTCAGGTTTTCTATTTCTTCCTGGTTCAGTTTTGGTAGTTTATACGCCTCTAGGAATACATCCATTTCTTCCAGATTGCCTGAATTGTTGGCATATAGTTGCTCATCATACGTTCTTACAGTTGTTTGTATTTCGTTAGTGTTGGTTGTGATCTCTCCTCTTTCATTCATGATTTTATTAATTTGGGTCCTTTTTGATAAGTCTGGCTAGGGGTTTATTGATCTTAGTAACTCTTTCAAAGAACAAGCTCCTAGTTTCGTTGATCTGTTCTACTGTTCTTTTGATTTCTATTTCATTGATTTCTGCTCTAATCTTTATTATTTCTCTTCTCCTGCTGGGTTTAGGCTTTATTTGCTATTCTTTCTTAAGCTCCTTTAGGTGTAAGGTAAGGTTGTATATTTGAGACCTTTCTTACTTTTTGAGAAAGGCTTGTATTGCTACATACTTCCCTCTTAGGACCGCCTTTGCTGCATCCCAAAGGTTTTTTCATTTTCATTTGTTTCTATGAATTTTAAAAATTCTTCTTTAATTTCCTGGTTGACCCATTCATTCTGTAGTAGGATACTCTTTAACCTCCAAGTATTTGAGTTCTTTCCAAATTTCCTCTTGTGATTGAGTTCCAGTTTCAAAGCATTGTGGTCCAAAAATATTCAGGGTATCCCAGTCTTTTGGTACCAGTTGAGACCTGATTTGTGACCCAGTATGTGATCTGTTCTGGAGAATGTTCCATGTGGACTCAAGAAGAATGTGTATTCTGGGGGTACCTGGGTGGCTTAGTCAGTTAAGTGTCTGCCTTCGGCTCTGGTCATGATGATCCCAGTGTTCTGGGATCAGGTCCCGCATCTGGCTCCTTACTCAGCAGGGAGCCTGCTTCTCCCTCTCCCTGCCGTTCCTCCTGCTTGTGCTCTGTCAAATAAATAAAATCTTAAAAAGGGGGGGGGCACCTGGGTGGCTCAGTTGTTAAGTGTCTGTCTTCGGCTCAGGTCATGATCCCAGGGTCTTGGGATTGAGCCCTGCATCAGGCTCCCTGCTCAGCGGGAAGCCTGCTTCTCCCTTTCCCACTCTCTCTGCTTGTGTTCCTTCTCTTGCTGTGTCTGTCAAATAAATAAAAATCTTAAAAAAAAAAAAAATGCAATCTGCTTTAGGATGGAATGCTCTGAATATATCTGTGAGATCCATCTAGTCCAGTGTGTCATTCAAAGCCGTTTTTTCTTTGTTGATCTTCTGCTTAGATGATCTGTGCACTGTAGTGAGTGGGGTGTTAAAGTCCCCTACTATTGGGGTGCCTGGGGGCTCGGTCAGTTAAGCTTCTGCCTTCAGCTCAGGCCATAGATCTCGGGGTCCTGGGATTCAGCCCTGAGTTGGAACCTTGGGATTGAGCCCAGACTTCCTCAGTGGGGAGTCTGCTTCTCTCTCTCCCCCTCCCCACCTCTCCTGTGCTTTCTTTGTTCTTTCTCTCAAATAAATAAATCTTAAGTCCCCTCCTATTACTCTACTATTATCAGTGTGTTTCTTTAGTTTTGTTAATAATTGGTTTATATAATTGGCTGCTCCCATGTTAGGGACATAAATATTTACAATTGTTAATCTTGTTGGATAGACTCTTTAATATAGTGTCCTTCCTCATCTCTTATTACCATCTTTGGTTTAAATTTAAAATTTCAGGGGCGCCTGGGTGGCTCAGTTGGTTAAGCGACTGCCTTCGGCTCAGGTCATGATCCTGGAGTCCCGGGATCGAGTCCCACATCGGGCTCCCTGCTCAGCGGGGGGTCTGCTTCTCCCTCTGACCCTCCGCCCCTCATGTATTCTCTGTCATTCTCTCTCTCTCAAATAAATAAATCTTTAAAAAAAAAAAAATTTAAAATTTCATTTGTCTAAGGATTGCCACCCCAGCTTTCTTTTGATGTCCATTAGCATGGTAAATGGTTTTCCACCCCCTCACTTTCAGTCTGGAGGTGTCTCTGGGTCTAAAATGAGTCTCTTGCAGACAGCACATCAATGGGTCTTTCTTTTTTATCCAATTCTCATACCCTGTCTTTTGATTGGGGCATTTAGCCCATTGACATTCAGAGTAACTATTGAAAGATAAGAATTTAGTGCCATTGAATTACCTATAAAGTCACTGTCTCTGTATATTATCTCTGTTCCTTTCTGGTCTGTGTTACTTTTGGGCTCTCTCTTTGCTTAAAGGATCCCCTTTAATATTTCTTGCAGGGCTGGTTTAGTGATCACAAATTCTTTTAGTTTCTGTTTTTTTTCTGGAAGCTTTATGATCTCCTATTTTGAATGACTTCCTAGCTGGATAAAGTATTCTTGGCTACATATTTCTCATTTAGCGCTCTGAATATATCATGCCAGTCCTTTCTGGCCTGCCAGGTCTGCTGCCAGTCTAATGTTTCTCCATTTTAGGTTATAGACCTCTTGTCCCGAGCTGCTTTCAGGATTTCCTCTGTCTCTGAGATTTGCAAGCTTCACTATTATATGTTGAGGTGTTGACCTATTTTTATTGATTTTGGGGGGGGGGGGAGTTG